>NC_134485.1:62175154-62412654 GCF_040206685.1 Ascaphus truei
CCCACTGAGAGATTTCCTGCTGCTGAGGGATGATGCAGTCAGGATTCCGTGGGTTCCCCCGGTAGCGGCAACATCAAGACTGGCTACATCTGTACCATAGAATATCCTAAATAAAAATCAGTATGAATAAATGACCCCCTGAATGTGCCTTTCCAAAATAGATGTACGCTCTCTATTTTAATTCCAATATGTTATTCTAGCTCAAATACAGTACGTTCTCCCAAAAATGTAATTAATTTTCAATATATCCAACAAAATGTTTATTTAAAATGGCATTAATCACATACAGTAACGTAACATACTGTGCACATCCCTCTCATGTATTTCAATGTGTTTGCTCTTTTAAGTGAAAGAGGAGCCAAGTATCTTATATACTGTATATTTGTACATAACTACTCTGTTTCAGTGCTGTACATGAAGGTTGTTTTGGACACTTGGGAAATCTTCATCCACATATTCACCCCCCTTTCTGCTTTACACGTTGCCTCTATTTTCTCTCTTACGCTCCTTATTCTTTCTGTCCGACTTTCATATGCTATGTATCTCTCTTGAGCTATACACACTTCTGTATTTTGCATAGCTTTCAGCACCATGGATAATACGAGAGAATAAAGTTCAAAGGCTCAAGCCCTAATCATATTGCAGATGAGTCCTTTTTCTCAATCTGTTGCATCGTGAAATGGTAATTGATCACAGCTCAGACATCTCTAAATGCTGGGTCATATCTCCAATCTTTCATTATAACCTTAACTGAAAGGCAATGTGCCATAGTAGGTGCTTTAGTATTTTGAAATGGTATATATTTATCATAAATCCATTCCCCACTGCTGCTCACTTTAAACACATTTGCAATTGTCTTGTCAAGCTGCTTGTGGTTATGTAACAGTGCAGCTAAATGTTGTTTAAACTGTTTCCTTTAAAGCTGCAGTTCAAGCATTAAAGACATTTTTAATGTATTCTAATGTAACAAGCATTTTGTTTCTATAGCAACCATTTACAAAGTCACATCCCCTTCCTCTTCTGAGACAGGCTCTGGCACACCCCTTTTGCCCTCTCTCTAGCAGTGCACCAATTGTAACTAGTGCCTGCCTGGTCACATGATCTTCCACACAGAACTTTGCATGTTGGGTACTGCTCTGCAGCCCTAACAGTGATTTAGAGAACCCCTGAGTCGAAAACCACCGCTGTAAGGATACGTGAGTCCCGCTACCCTCGGCACTCTTCTCGCTTACCTCAGCCCGCTTTCGGGTGCTCTGCTTCCCCTGCCTCCTGTGGCGCATCACTTGGGCCATCTACCAGCCGCCGTCTTATGGGCGCACGTGCGAGTATTAATATGGACTCCTCTGGCCCTGCCTCCATGTTGCGCCCGCACGGGGACATCATCGGCATGTCACATACATGTGGAACACGTGCTCTACATGCGCAGGTACCGCGTCACCAGCCTCCGCCTGTAAATGTCAGGCAGGACCAGGAGGAAGTCCTGGAGCCCTTTGACTTTAAGAATCCCACGGGACAACATCCGCCTATGGGTTACAATGGGCAGATGAAGATACAGATGAAGATAAACAAGAAGAAGGACTTACCTGCCGTTGAGGATCATTGTGTCGAGTGTCAAGAGGTTCGTGCTGTTGCTGATGGACTTGGAATCGGAGGGTGAAGATGGCAAATGTAAGAAAAATATTGATAGTATTTTTTTGCATTGCATTTTTTTATTGTATTTATTTAAAGCTTGGTTTTTTTAATTTTTATTTTTTTAATCTTGATTTTTGTTATAGTGTTTTTTTTATCTTGATTTTTGTTATTGTGTTTTTAATTTAATCTTGATTTTTGTTATTGTGTTTTTAATTTAATCTTGATTCTTGTTATTGTGTTTTTTTTATTTTGATTCTTGTGGAGAATCAGTGAGTAAAGACACTGACTGGCACTGAGTTTAGTTCAATTCCCCGTGACGGCTCCTTGTTAACTTGGGTATGTCACTTTATCTCCCTGTGCCTCAGGCACCAAAAAATAGATTGTAAGCTCCATGGGGCAGTGACTTGTGCCTGCAAAATGTCTCTGTAAAGCGCTATGTATAACTAGCAGCGATATACAAGAACATGCTATTATTATTGTGAGGTTTTTTTTCATCTTGATTCTTGTTATCGTGTTTTTTTGATTCTTGATTTTTGTTATTGAGTATTTTTTGGTGATTGGTTATTTTATTTGTATTTTGTTTGCTGATTAGCTTTTTTATTTGTGTATTTTTTGCTGATTGTTTTTTTTATTTGTTGTTTATTTTTGGTGCTGTTTTTGTTTTTTACAGTTGTCCATTGACTGCTATAGTGGCAAATCATGCCCATGATATACCACTGTACCAATCAATGGGTAGAGGGTGGGGGTATTTGTCCCGGGGAGGATGGTTAGCCAACCGGGTGGGTAGCGGTGAAGTGGGTTAACCCCTTAATTTCTATAGCATTTACTAACCGCTAAGGTGATTATGAGGTTAGTGGCGATTAGTTGTTTTTTTTGTACAGTTGCTGCCCACGGACAGCCTTCATCCTGGCAGGGGTAAGTAGAACTTTTATTTACTTTATGCTGGCTGGATAATGTATAATCTTTAAAGGGCAAATGAACTATTATCCAGATCTGGATAATAGTAATTTTGCCCATTAGTATACTGTGTGTTGGGGGGTGAATTGGGGGGGGGTTGTTGGTGGTAGATGGGGTGCCCATTCCTTGCCATTGGGATTATCTTTGCTCCCATTGATGGCATAGATCAGTGATTTCCAACCTTTTTTGTTTGGAGGAACCCTTGAAGTATTTTGAAAAATCTCGGGGAACCCCTATCTGGCTGACACATATTAGGTTTGACAGGGGTCAGTCAACACATTTCACACCACACGAGCCACCTCTATTTTCCACCCTTTACCCATGTATTTCTCTCCCATCCAACTCACTAACTCTCCCCCTTCCACCTGGCATGTATTTATCCCTTGCGTCTCATTCTTACTCCCTCTTTTCCTCACTCACTCCCTCCTGCCCCCCTCTCTTCCGTCAATTACCCCACTCTCTCTCAATCCACCATACAAAATACATACAAAAAACCCCACCCCCAGGGGGGAAGGGGGGTCTATGGTCCATAGGAGGAACCCTTGACACTGCTCCAAGAAGCCCCAGGGTTCCACGGAACCCTGGTTGGGAATCACTGGCATAGATAACCACACTGGCGATGAATGAGTGTATTGGCTAGTATTGTGTTGTAATATTTATTGTGGGTAGTGGGGGTGGTTAAAGGTGGTATTTATCCCATGGTGGCTATTTATTCCTACCGGGTGGATAGCGGGAGGGTTAAACCCTTCATTGCCATAGCAGTAATAACCGCTAAGGTAATGATGGGGTTAACTCTTTCTACTAGCCTTATTCAAGGCCCTAACACCCACCATGGGCCTAATACCACCTTGACTCACCCCCGCTACCCACCTTAAACCGGAAACTAGTATTTAACCTCTTCATTGCCTTAGCGGTTAGCCACCAAGGTAATGAAGCCGCCTGAAGATGTATTTTTATTGCATAGGATTGAAGCCGAGGGTCTCCGGAGCTGGTATTAATGTGTATCAGCTCCGGAGGCTCCCAGCATCAATCCAATGCAGGGAAAATACATTTTTTTTTCTAAGATTGTATGCTAAAGTATGTGAGGAAACAAAAATGAGCAGTGAATGAGTAAACGGATTTTTTATTAAAGTGCTAGCGCTTGTATCAGGTTATACTGTAATTCACAAAATGGAATGACCAGTAATTCATGTTAACAGCTGCTGCACTTTACTGAAGCCTCGTGTGGTGTTGCCATCCCTTGCAATGCTTTTTCTTTTTGTAATGAGGACAATCAGATCACTTGTATCAATTAATACATCGAATGTGATGTTCCGGTTCCTGGTGCCTTTCCCAAGAGAATGTATCAAAGTATTAGATATAATGTATAAACTAATCACTAAGCAGAAGTTCATTTCCATTGCCACAATAGCTTTTCATTACTCAAGACGCACAGTATTCCTCACTCTTGTATTTATTTGTATGTTGTCAAATGATCTAATCAATTTCCGATTGTAACAGAAATGATAGGTATTTATTTATTTGTACTGTATATATTGCAGTGGGTTAATTCCTTGATGTCTCAAAGGAGAAAACGATTAGATATAATTAAATATATCATCTGAAGACATATTTTAAGAACCGGCTATTGAGTGTTAAATTGGAGTGAGCAGTTATGCAATAGAGGAATCAGACAGAGCCCTATGCTGAGTTGAGACGGAGACCAGCACCGCGAGATGAGATGACTTGACCATTGTGACGTGGAAGTGGATTACAGTGACCGGTACAGCGTTGAGATACCAGCAGTTACACACTGAGTCTGTTGTAATCAATTGTGACTTAACCTTTTAAATTTGTTAGTAGATTATGCATACTGTATTTATACCAGTTTCTATTTGGTGATTACATGCTATCACACTACAGTATGTGCACTGTCTTTCTGCTCCCCATTTGTTGTTACCCCACTAGCTACAATATCTACCGTAGCCGGTGAATAGGTGTGGAAAAGGGGTTCCCAATTAAATACATCTATGCTTAATGCAAATTCCAGAAGGAGGTCTTCACCAGAGGCTGACACCATTCTCAATCCTGTTTGAAAGAAATCTTCTTGTAAATTGCTTAATGTAGAAGGGAGGTGCCTGTCTACACACAGATAACACTATGAGGCCTAAGCTATAAGCCCCGATAAGTCACTTATCGAGGCCTTTTCGCCAAAAAGGCCTACAGCAATTCAGTAATACCCAGTAAGATGCCGATAAAAGTACTTTTCTGCATTTTTTTGGGCAAAAAATTTTTTTTGTCAAACGAGCGGTGATAAGCCCTTTATCGGCAGGGTTTAAAATCCGTGCAATTCTAGTAGCTGCGGTTAGCTTATCGAGGCTAATTACGGCTCTAGAATGGAGATTTCCTCTAAAAATCCTACTGCCAGGAAAAGTTGGCGTTAGTGTGGTGAGAACCTGTTGAGAAGTGGTGAGAGGGGACTTAGAAAAAAAAATGCATTTTCCTGCATAAGATTGATGCTGGGAGTCTCCGGAGCTGAAACACATTAATATCAGCACGGGAACCCCCGGCATGAATCATATGTAATAAAAATGCATTTACAGGCAACTTCATTACCTTAGTGGCTAACCGCTAAGGCAATGAATGGGTTAAGAAACTACAGCAGGTTTATTGGGGGAAGAGGGGGTGAGTAAAGGGGGTACTTGGCCCTTCACTCACCCCCTCTGCCCCCAATAAACATTACAATATGTACTAACCACCAATACTCAACCCACCCCCTGTACCCCCGCATAAAAACATTTTTTTATGCATAGGATTGATACTAGAGGCCGTGGCCGTGGCTGTGGGTGGCGTTTCTACCCATTCCCACCTCATTACCGGGGTCCCGCCTTGTTTGTGGCGAGCACAGCGTTACAAAAAAATACAATCTAATGGCTCCTAACCCCTTTATCACCTTAGAGGTTATTAACCACTACAGTCTAGTAGTCATAAGGCCACTACTTAGACCTGGTTTTCACTAAGAACTTCTCTCTCTCCGATTTCTCCATTTCCCCTTTTCCTCTCTCTGACCATCATCTCATCTCATTCTCTCTATCTCGCTTCTCTCCTTCTCCACCTCCATCTACCCCCCGGTTCTGCAGAAACCTGCGCTCTATTCACTTACCTGACTTTGAGTCCACTTTACGTTCCTCCCTCTCCTCTCTCAGCTCTGCTACAAACCCCGACAACCTGGTCAGGAACTACAACTCTGTCTTGTCCTCGTCTCTTGATATAAATGCCCCGCTTTCTCTCTGCCGCACTCACCCTTCTAACCCTAGACCCTGGCTAAATTCCCACACACGCATGCTGCGTTCCTCCACTCGTTCCTCTGAACACCTCTGGAGGAAGTCTCACACTCTCGCAGACTTCCTTCACTACAAATTTATGCTATCCTGTTTCAACTCTGCCCTCTCGCAAGCTAAACAAGCCTACTTTTCTGCACTAATCAACATGCACAAGTCTAACCCACGCCGACTGTTCTCTGTCTTTGATACTCTACTCAAACCACCCTCCGCTGCTTTTCCTTCCTCCATCTCCGCTCAGGACTTTGCTGACTATTTTAAGGAAAAGGTGGAATCCATACGTCAGAACATCCCCTCTGTTTCTTCCTCCCATCCTACATCTCTTCCTAACTCTCCTCCTGCCTTCCTTGACTCTTTTTCCACTGTCTCAGAGGAGGATGTATCGCTGTTGATCGCCTCTTCTCCCTCTACCACTTGCCCTCTTGACCCCATTCCCTCCCATCTCCTAAAACCTCTTGCTCCTACTATAATCCCTACGCTCACACACATTTTTAACTCCTCCCTCTGCTCTGGAACCTTTCTATCCTCCTTTAAACATGCAACAGTCATACCATTACTCAAAAACAGCAAGCTTGACCCTACCTGTCTTTCTAACTATCGACCTGTATCCCTCCTGCCTTTTGCCTCTAAACTCCTTGAACGTCTTGTATTCTCTCGCTTGCTCCATTTTCTCAACACCTATTCTCTCCTAGACCCTCTACAATCTGGCTTCCGCACTGCTCACTCCACGGAAACAGCCCTCACTAAAATAACTGACGACCTCCATGCTGCCAAAGACAGAGGTCATTACACTCTGCTCATATTACTCAACTTCTCTGCAGCATTTGATACCGTGGACCACCCTCTTCTCCTTCATATTCTCCATACTCTTGGTATTCGGAACAAAGCTCTATCCTGGATCTCATCCTACCTCTCCCATCGTACTTTCAGTGTCTCTTCTGCTAACACCTCCTCCTCTATTGATCTCTCTGTGGGGGTACCCCAGGGCTCTGTCCTGGGATCTCTTCTCTTTTCTCTGTACACACTCTCTCTAGGTGACCTAATAACATAATTTGGGTTTAAATATCACCTCTATGCTGACGACACACAAATATACTTTTCAACACCCGACCTTACACCTGCTGTACAAACCAAAGTTTCTGAATGTCTCTCTGCTATATCATCCTGGATGGCCCTCCGCCGCCTTAAACTCAACATGGCTAAAACAGAGCTCCTCATACTTCCTCCCAAACCTGGCCCTACTACCTCCTTCCACATTACTGTTGGAACTACGATCATTCACCCAGTAGCCCAAGCACGCTGCCTAGGGGTCACACTCGACTCCTCTCTCACATTCGCCCCTCACATTCAAAACATTTCTAAAACTTGTCGCTTTTTCCTCCGCAATATAACAAAGATACGCCCTTTCCTCTGTTGCTTGACTGCTAAAACTCTGACTCAGGCCCTCATTCTCTCCCGTCTTGATTACTGTAACCTCCTGCTGTCCGGCCTTCCTGCCTCTCACCTGTCTCCCCTACAATCTATCCTAAATGCTGCTGCCAGAATCACTCTACTCTTTCCTAGATCTGTCTCAGCATCTCCCCTCATGAAATCCCTCTCCTGGCTTCCGATCAAATCCCGCATCTCACACTCCATTCTTCTCCTCACTTTTAAAGCTTTACACTCTTCTGCCCCTCCTTACATCTCAGCCCTAATTTCTCGCTATGCACCATCCCGACTCTTGCGTTCTGCTCAAGGATGTCTTCTTTCTACCCCCTTTGTATCTAAAGCCCTCTCCCGCCTTAAACCTTTTTCAGTGACTGCCCCACACCTCTGGAATGCCCTTCCCCTCAGTACCCGACTAGCACCCTCTCTATCCATCTTTAAGACCCACCTTAAGACACACTTGCTTAAAGAAGCATATGAATAGCACTGTGAATATTCTGAACACATGATACATAAAGCTTGGCCCCCTGCAGACGCACTTACCAGAACTCCCTCCTACTGTCTCTGTACGTTCTCCCTACCTACCAATTAGACTGTAAGCTCCTCGGGGCAGGGACTCCTCTTCCTTAATGTTACGTTTATGTCTAAAGCACTTATTCCCATGATCTGTTATTTATATTATCTGTTATTTATTTGATTACCACATGTATTACGACTGTGAAGCGCTATGTACATTAATGGTGCTATATAAATAAAGACATACAATACAATACAATGGTGCCAGGGGTGGGGGGGTCATGAAGTGAACAACTGCACTCACGGATCAGATAGCTTCCCAATTTTGCCACTGCTGCACCCACAGAGGAGCCGAGCAGCAGTTTTATTACCTATTTATATTTCCTTCCTGCTCTCATATCAGGTTTTGGCATTCTGACACGTATATATATTATTGTCAGTTTGCCCAGATGGAGACCTTGTGTGCAACTAGCTATACAATGAGTCCAAGGTTCCCACTTTACAGTCTCACTACCCCAGCTACATAGTAGCTCATTTCTTGGTAACTTTTATTTTAACCTGCGTTGCCTGGAAGGACTATTCATTTCAGTTGTGTCACTTCTATACTTCTAATATCCTTAATTTTGAGTACCATTTACATCTAGTATCCACCAAACTAGGCTGAATATAGTACATCAGTTCGGTGCACAATTTGTTTATTGGTAATAATCATGCACTCTACCTATAGCATATTGTTGTACCCTTCATAAGTGACAATCCTATCAGGAGTGGTTTGAAAGGTGTGTGATTGTCTCATATATTTTAGACAGACACCACACCCTTTCATGTATACTCACCACACTGAGGCACCGTTCATTTTGATCTGAATATATTTTTCTTAGGTGCCAGCTACCACTAGTTCCTTCGTTTACTACCTCTACCATTTTATGACTGGGAGGTAGTTTGTTTAATATCTTTTTACTAATTGTGTTGTGTGTTAACCTATCACTTGTTATACCCATATATATACCAATAAAGGTTATTTTATCCTAGTATACTGTATACACCACTTCATGAGTGCTTGTTTATAGGGGTTCTTTTACTTGTCTAGGCAAGTGTAGTTGTTCGCTCCACTCTAGTAATTAAGAGGTTAACCCACCCTTCTCCAAATCATATCACGGAGACCTAACCACCCACCTGGGCCACTATACCCACCCTGTACCCATTGATTGGTACAGTGGTATATCATGCCCATATAACATAAGCCACTATAGCAGTCAATGGGCAACCTAATCAAAAATCATGAAGGCCAAAAATACACAATAATAAAATATATATACAAGCACCTAAACACCATCAATAAAAGAACTAAAAAGCCTAATAGTAAGCCACATCAATAACATGCATCTATATCCAAACCAGCACAATAATAAAAAATCTGTTATTACAAAACATTAGAATACAATTCAATAAATGCCTTGCCAAGCAAACTCTTCAAGAAATAAAACCACTAGCCAAACAAGCAATTCAATACATAAAAGCCTAGCCAACAAATCAATTAATTAATAAAACCTCTAGCCAACACATCAATTAAAACCAGTAGCCAACAAAATAAATAATTCATTAAAAATGCTAAACAATCAGAAAATGAAACAAAAACAAGCCATCCAAATTACAAACAATTTAAGCTAAACAATAAACAGAAAACGAAAAAACAACAATCAATAGAAAAAAAGTATTTCCCAAAAAATGCATTGGCTGTCACTGTATTTCTCTGTACCCTGAATGGGCACAGATTAATACATTATCACTCAATGGGCAAGTAAAAACATAAAATAAAAAAAAACCTGTAAAGCTAAAATTACATACATTCAATATTTTTCTTACCTTTAGAAGCGTTGACCCTCCGAATCCCGGTGTTTCTGCAAGCTCCCGTACCGCGACATCAACAAAGTCAATCCAACGCCATCCACCTTGTAGATCCGGAACCGGTAACACAATTCTTATTTCTTTAATCTTCTATCACCTTCTTCTATCTTCTTCTGTAATTATTTCTATATTTTCTTTAATCTTCTATCTTCATCTGTTAATCCACAAATCCCCGTGGTAAATCCAACAGATGTTGACCCCACGAGCTCTTGATCTAAAATGAGGCATGAAGGCCTTTATATAGGATATTAGTGTTGTTGTGTTTTTAATGTTTATTGTGGATATCAGCTGTTTTAATATAAATTTTAATACTATTGTATGAGCAGGGGGTCTCAGGAGAAGAACCGCATTGATTTAAGGTCCAGGGACCACCTGCTTCCCAAGATACTGACCCCATTATGGGGTGCGAATATCTCATATGCATTTAAATGTCCCACGTCACGTGACCGTGGAAATAAAATGCATAGGAGATACCAGCACACCATAACGACCTGAAATCAACATGGTTCTGCTCCGGAGACCCCCTGCTCATCTACACTAGTAATAAAATTTATATTTAAAAAAACATTAATTTCGGGTGAAATTTGCGCAGGGAGAGGCGGCTCTCTGAGCAGCTCTCTCTGTAGCTGAAAGAAATCGCCTGACAAGCCCTTTTCAGAGAGGCAATCTTCACGTCACAGGCTACTCGACCGTTTTGGGAATTTTGTTATCACAGGTAATTGAGGCTCTCTGAACACCGTGATAGCACCGCTAAAACAGGCAATTTAAATGGCCCATTGATTTTGTTTTTCTGAACACTTATAGCATGAGCCCCGTAAAGTTCGTATATGGCGTTGCAGGTGATTCCCTCCCTGTGTCTCCCTGTAGTTTCTTCAGTAAGCCTGGATCACCGTTTGCGGGAAGCAGGCTGTGTCCAGCTCGATGCAATCTTTATCCTGTGTGGGATTGCCTAGCTGGACCCCTCAGGCCTGCTTCCTGCAGTCCTAGAGTCCAGAACAACCAGGGTCCATCCTGGTTGGTAGAAGTCTCTCTACCCTCCTGGGGAAAAACTAGATCTCTTGTGCAGGGCACTTCCTGCCCTTTAAACCTTCATTTCAGATGGCTGGCTTAATTAGTTCCAGGTGCAGCAAGCTCCCACAGAGGAATTTAACTTCCTGCATACTGGAACCTACACACCCCACCAGCTCTCTAGTCCACAAGGACAGTGACTCTATCACAACAACCAATGTTTTATCAGGAAGTAATACATTGAGCGTTACCTCTCGTTTTCAAGTATGTCCTGGGCACAGAGTAATAAAAATACATGGTTACATTAAAAGAACAGTGGTTATACAGTCAATTCACAGATATTTCATGGACAGATATAGCTGGAGCATTGAGTACAAAAGATAAAAGGGCTGGTGAGTTTCAGATTTTAAAAAAATCAGTTTTAACATCACTTTAACATCACCAAACATCAGTGAGCAGCAGCAAAAGGCTCACACCCTTTGGCTGCTCTTCAGCTATGCCAAAGGCTGTCCACCTTAGGGGCAATGCAGATGTACACTTGGGGGTTAAGATTCAATGCAGCTGTTAATACAAAGTTTTTTGTCTCCTTGGCTCATTAACATTCTAATGGGTGGGGTTGACATTCCACAAAGTACAAGCACATGTTTACCCTTAGTCTGCTTGTCCTGTGCAGGGGGAGCAGCTCTTGGGGAGCCCCATCAGGCTGTCCACCCTTGGGGCAAACAGATGTATACTGGGGGGGGGGGGGGGGGGGTTCAGATTCAATGCAGCTCTTCTTCCCATATACTCTTTCAATGCTAGAAAACTAAAGACACCAGTCACAGTCTCTGCATAATATGACATTTATTACAGTAAATTACAGAAACATACTGTACATCAGAGAACGTTTTATTACATATTTATTACATTATACATATATATTACATAACTAACAGACTTCCCCAAAAAATCCAATATTCCACCAACATACCTTGGCTGTTTCTTGTGAAGTTCTACCTGTAAGATAATCAACTAAAGACTGTATTGTTCTGTCAGAACACTGCTTCACCTATGCATTACTGTATATTGAATGATTGCATGTGTCCTCGATGCCTACTGAGTGGAACTTATATGCATTCCATCGAATTATTGTGCATGTGTACAGGATATACAGTACAATGCAAAGAAATACAGAAAAGGCAGTTGTTACCTTCATGATACAATAATTATGTTCCAGGTAAAAATGTGTGGGGCCCCAGCTCTCAATGAACTTAGTAAGCAATTAATGTTAAATAAATCAAGTGTTTGTATTTAGGATATAACGGAATATATAGTTATATAGTTTAGAATAATGCAAACTTAGAGATATGTCACACATGTGAGATAGGTTTTCCACATTGAAAATGGAAATGCAGTGTAGGGCAATTCTGTTTTTTGTAAGGGAAAGGCACTGTGTGGTATAAAGTGGGGAGTAGAGCACTCAAGGAAAAACAAATCTCTACCCAATGGCACAAAAAAACAGGAAATGAAAATCTGTTCAATAGATTCAGCAAGAGAGGAAAAAAGTGTGCTGAGTTGCGATGCCCATGTATGGTACGTGCCTGAAGCTCTATAATTGAGCTGGAGGGTGGGGGATGTGATCAGTAGAGCGACTAACCCTTAACTGCTAGAAGCAGTGAATATACCACAGGTGCATATAGTATATCCCTTGTAGCAGTAAACACTAGATCAGGGGTGAACACAATTCCTCGTCTGCAAACCCCTGCCTGTTCTGCCCCTGGGTCGCGCCCCCCTCCCCCTTAAATTGAATGCGGCGACAAATTACTCCACGGGGTCATGTGACTTCACATCACGTGACCCTCTACGTAATTTGACATCATAGTGCCACGGCGACGGGCGTCACATGACCCCGCAGCGTCATTTGATGCCCGTCACCATGGAGATGCGTGGTCTCGAGGCCTGGTAAGTGAATTTACAGGGGGCTCGTGCTGAATACCGTGTGGCCTCTGTAACCGCCGCGCCTCCCCTAAAAACTGTTGCACTCCCTCTTGGGGGCATGCCCCCCAGTTTGCGCACTCCTGCACTAGATCAACCATAGGTTGCACAAATGATTAATGATTACAACTGTTACATAGATGTAGTCAAAAGGCAATGATAGACTTCAGAAATTCAACAAGTTAATTGGGTAGCACCTTGCCGAAAAACGGAGTCAATATAAAGTGATGGCAATTGGCAAAACCAAAATACGGTTGCCGGAAGTATTTTTAATCACATGTAAGTTGCTGTACACAGGCATACCCCGGTTTAAAGACACTCACTTTAAGTACACTCGCGAGTAAGGACATATCACCCAATAGGAAAACGGCATCTCACGCATGCGCCTGTCAGCACGTCCTGAACAGCAATACCGGCTCCCTATCTGTACCGAAGCCATGCGCAAGCGGGGAGACTAGAGAGCCTGTTACAAATGCGTTATTTACATCAGTTATGTACGTATATGACGATTGGAGTACAGTACATGCATCGATAAGTGGAAAAGGTAGTGCTTCACTTTATGTACATTTTCGTTTTACATACATGCTCCAGTCCCATTGCATACGTTAATGCGGGGTATGCCTGTACTTACACTTTTTACTAATAAAGCACCTTTAATCTTATATGTATATACAGTACCATGAATCTCATCCTTATTTGGAGCACAGCAAAGACAGATTTCCGACGAAAACAGCCCCCCAATGGTGCGTGAGTTGTTTGGGAAGGAAAAGCAACTTAAGACACCCTGATGTGTACAACTCACACTTGCCTGTGTGAGTAGAGCTGTGACCAGCTTTTATTGCTCATACCATTATCACCTTCCCTGTGTGTTTGCTATTTTGTATGATTTATTTTGTATGCATTTAGATGTTCCAGTATATATTCTGTTTTTTATACATGTACTGCACCGACACACTTTATTCGAGCAAATACCCAGTATATACCTGGCAGATACCTGGAATGCGCCGCTCCTCACCTCTGACAAGCCCCGTTGTGTTTGCCTTCCCAGCCTGGGTTCATGCCTGGCTGACGGGCGGCTGATCTGTTAAATGATAATGATTAGGATTTAATAGGCTGCAATGCTTCGCGTGTCTACCAGATGGCATAAATTCATGAATTGTAATGCAGTATATATATATATATACTGTGCAGTATTGCAGCCAGCAGGAATAAAATGCTTCAATCCCTGCCTGGAAAATACCTCAATGCACTCGGGCAGAAAACAGTCACAAACCTCAATACACCCGGGTATACCCGAATTCATGGGACTAGCCGAGCTCGAATAAAGTGTGTCGCCAGTGTATATATTTTGTTGATCCCTATGCGCTCACCACAACTACGACTGATTTGTGGAGGATCAAGGAAGGATCCTTTTTCGGTTGAGCCGCAGTCTTGGAGGAAAAAGCAAGGGCCAGTATTGTATTGATATCTTTTATGGTCTATTTTTAATATTACCCTTATAACAAATAGGTATTATTTCTAGGGGAGCGCCAGAGTCTTTTCTCTAAAACTCTCTTCCCTTTAAATGTCAACTAGGCTCTTAATACCCATCACTTTAATCAGTATAAACTTCAAGACCACTACACGGGCCTTTCTGGACTCCGGGTCAGGTGTGAACTTCATTGACCAGGGATCCGCTGAAAAAGAACATTTCCCTGGTACGTAAGTAGGGTTAGAAGCTATTGACAGTCGACCCTTACAACTTGCATTTATATCTCTCCAAAATGTTCTCTTTCAGTTGCAGACAGGGAAGGATCACACCAAAAGGATCCAACTGGATGTCATTCATACTCTGCAAGTCGACATCATTCTTGGACTGCTATGGCTTCAGCTGCATAATCCTCGTATAGATTGAACAGGATCTCAATCGTTACAATGGAGTTCTTACTGTTTAAAGAACTGCTCTATTCCTTCCAAAAAACTATGCAGGGTTTCAATGCCGGAAAAGATAAACACTCACTTGCCTAAAATCTATTCCAAATTTCAGGATGTGTTCGACAAAGCCCAGTCTGAGGAGCTACTGCCCCATCGGTCATTCGACTGCCCCATCGACCTACTGCCCGGTTCGGTGCCTCTGCGAGGATGTTCCTACCCACTGACCAACAGTGACCCAAGCCATGAAAGAATACATTAAAGAGAATATGCAAAAGGGATTTATCTGGAAGTCCTCATCTCCTGCTGGTGCGGGATTTATCTTCGTAAAAAAGAAGGATGGATCTCTTAGACCATGCATCGATTACTGAGGACTTAACAAGATCACGATAAAGAAACGGTATCCTTTACAGTTAATTTCTCAACTCTTTGACAGACTATAGGGGGCCTCGATTTTTACTAAATTGGATTTACGAGGAGCTTACAATTTAGTCAGAATTCGACACCGGGATGAGTGGGAAACGGCTTTTCACACTCGGGACGAACATTATGAATATCTCGTTATGCCATTCAGACTTTGTAATGCTCCCGCGGTGTTTCAGGATTTTGTGAATGAAGTCTTTAGAGATCTTCAGGACAAATATGTCATTGTATACCTAGATGACATACTGATCTTCTCCAAAACCGTACAGGAACATGCTGGCCATGTAAAACAAGTACTTCAAAGATTACGGGAGAACCAGTTATTCACAAAATTGGAGAAATGTCAATTTCATCAGACCAAGACTTAATTTCTAGGTTTCATCATCTCCGATACTGGACTTCCCATGGACCAGCCAAAGTAAAAGCGGGTTTGGATTGGCCTCATCCCATGAGTCTGAAAGTCGTACAACGGTTTTTAGGGTTCGCCAATTATTACCGCAGGTTCATTCAAAATTTCTCATCTGTCATAGCTCCCATTACGGCACTGACGCAGAAAGGAGCTAATCCTTCACTATGGTCTACTAAGAATATTCAAGCTTAAAACAGCCTTTGCTTCAGCTCCCGTTCTGGTGCATCCTGATCCTGGATTACCATTAACCCTTGAGGTGGATGCTTCGGACATCAGGGCAGGAGCAGTATTGTCCCAAAGGAAGGATTCGAAGTCCAAGCTACACCCATGTGCTTTTTTCTCTAAAAAATTCTTGTCAGCTGAAAAAAATTATGACATAAGCAACCGTGAACTTTTGGCCCTCAAAATGCATTAGAGGAATGAAGACACTTGCTCGAGGGTACCGAAAATCCAGTCACCATCCTAACAGACCACAAGAATCTTCTATACAGTACATTGAGGGCGCGCGTCGTTTAGGATAGCGACAAGCACGGTGGTCCTTATTTTTTTCTCGGTTCAATTTTATTATTTCTTATATACCAGGTTCTATGAATGTGAAGGCGGATGCCCTTTCTCACCAATTTCTGGTAGAGGACAAAACTGAGGGCCGAAAGGAAACCAAACTTTCCCCATCTCGTATAATATCCGCCGCAACGTTCGATTCCTTTGAAGACATCATGCAAGGTCAGTATAATATTCTGGAGGATTTCAAGGTCCCGGAGGGACGCCTATTCACTGCACCAGCATATCGAAGTAGGGTACTGGATTGGGGTCACTGCTCCAAAAGCTTCGGACATCTAGGCACAAGAAGAACTATTGACCTTCTGGAATAGACTTTTTGGTGACCAGGGATGCAAAAGGGGTGAAGAATTTTGTCACAGCATGTCCAATATCACGGAGGCAGGGCCTGAGCCTAATCCTGACAGCTTGTTCAGTAAATGTTGCAGGAAACCACTTGTCTCGTCCCCAGGCATGCTCCACTTTTGACCCAATGCACCACTGCACAACAAAGAATGCAGTGGACTACATCAGAGAAGCTCACCGAGCCATGGCTGGGCAACTGGAAGTATGTCCACACCATGCTGGTGGCTCCACTGGGCAGGCCACCGTACACCTTTGAAAGCTTGCAAGCTAAGGGAGAAGTCTTGAATGCCAGGAGGGCATGCCTGGGGACTCACACATGTCTGCGTTCTTCTGCCTCATCTTCTCATGTGTGGAATGGAGATTAAACTCCAAAAACGGTGCTCTGAAATTACACACGAAGGCACTGTGATAATGACCAATGAGTGTATCAATCTTGCAACAGTTCAAATCCACTTTAGGTATAGGCATATAAGAAGGGCTCCATATGTGCAATAAATTCTCAATCCTCAGGAAGGGGGCTAAAATGTGGTAGGGAGCAGGGGTCAATGAAAGACACACTATATATAGTACACTCCACCACTACCCTCACAAATCCTGGCGTCCAATGCACAGCCCAAGAGCCCCTATGGACTCACGAAACTTGACCCATAGATATCGTTGATCAAACGCTGTAATTTGGGATCTGATGTCTGTGCAGTGTCGGCATGCTTCAGCCTCGAGAAGTCAGAGGAAAAGAGGAAAGTATGGCGGTTCACTGCCGTCCGTGTGGGTAATGAAAAAGCGCAACTGATAAGTTAAAACAGGTAACTTTTAATGTGCACTAGACAAAACTGCCACAAAAACTCTGACGCGTTTCGTCCTGTAACTAGGACTTTGTCCCGTAGATATCGTTGATCAAACGCTGTAATCTGGGATCTGATGTCTGTGCAGGACTTTGTCCTAGTTACAGGACGAAACGCGTCAGAGTTTTTGTGGCAGTTTTGTATATGTCTAGTGCACATTAAAAGTTACCTGTTTTAACTTATCAGTTGTGCTTTTTCATTACCCACACGGAGGGCAGTGAACAGCCATACTTTCCTCTTTTCCTCACCTTCTCATGGACAGCCCTCGCTAAGTTCATCAGAAGAGCCACAATCATCCCCACTCCATCACACCACACCATCTCTCTCTCCGTCTCTGTTTCTCTCAATCCCCAACAGCCCATCTCACCAAAATTGGTATACAGGTAAGAAGTGGGAGTGACATTTTATACCTCTGCTTCAGATTTTGGATGACAGGTTAATCCTTTGCAGAGTTTTTTTAAAGTACTACGGCTGATTAATATGCTGTCATATTTTTCTTTTTACAATTTAACGTTGGATTTGAAATAAGCATCATCCCTAAACTGGATTTAAATTAACTCCGATGTCGGATTATTTAAAATCCGAGAAACTGAGCCTTATGGACCGTTTTTGAACAATCTGCGAGAATTAAAGTTGGTACAATCTGAAGTCGGATTTTAACACGCAGATTGGATTTGCATGAAAAGCCTGGGAAAATAGGAGAAGGAGGTTTTGATCAGTCCGTCCATATCTAGTCTTGGATATGTTTACTGTATAGTAGCTACACTGGCGACACACTTTATTCGAGCTCGGCTAGTCCCACGAATTCGGGTATACCCGGGTGTATTGAGGTTTGTGACTGTTTTCTGCCCGAGTGCATTGGGTTATTTTCCAGGCAGGGATTGAAGCATTTTATTCCCGCTGGCTGCAATACTGCACAGTATATATATATATACTGCATTACAATTCATGAATTTATGCCATCTGGTAGACACGCGAAGCATTGCAGCCTATTAAATCCTAATCATTATCATTTAACAGATCAGCCGCCCGTCAGCCAGGCATGAACCCAGGCTGGGAAGGCAAACGCAACGGGGCTTGTCAGAGGTGAGGAGCGGCGCATTCCAGGTATCTGCCAGGTACATACTGGGTATTTGCTCGAATAAAGTGTGTCGGTGCAGTACTTGACAAAACTGTCAGTAACAGGTGCTAATCTGAAAATACAAGTTATTATTACAACTTGACCAATCTTGGTAATTAAGCCATTTCTTCAATTCCCTGTGTGTGTTCATCTCTCTCCCAGAGTGCCTGTAATATAAAGGAAACGATGCATAGTAGTGATCGTTAAAAAAAACCCCTGATAAATGAAGAGTAGAATAATCACTGGATCCTGAGAGGGAAGGAAGAGTTGGAGATGGATAAACGCTGATAGTTGCCATAAAATATGTCTGTGCAAAGAAGATAGAGAGGGAATCTGTGTAAACATGGATTGTATCAGACTCCCAGATTAAGCCATTATAGACACAGGTTTCACAGGGCAATGAACTAACCAAAGATATGTTTTTCCCTTTTTTTACTAGAAAGTCTGGCTCTGACAAGGTTTCCAAAAAGGGGAAAACAAACCTAATAACTAAGGGCAAACCTAATGGACAGAGTTTCTAGTTTTGGACTGTGCAGCTGTATGTAAATGAATGAAACTGTAAGTCATGTAAGGAATAGGAAAGGCAATAAGGACTACAGTATGTATATGCTATAGCACTTCTATAAATAAAAAGCATTATAAATCTTGTACATGAACTCCACAAAATGTATGATAGTTTGATATATGGTGCTATGCAGGACATTGGAGATTACCCAGGTCTTTATATAAAAAATAAAATGGACATTTACGATGTTCTTTTTTATTGTGTCACTGGTCCTGTAGTTTTCTCTATAAATACATTCTGACTGCATTCTCATACTATTTTGTTTATATATCCACTTACCAATAAGTGCATTATAGATAATAATAATAATAATAATAATAATAATAATATAGATACATTTTAAAAGATGACCCAAAAGGATCATAAAAAGCATAACACCAGTCCTTGCAGTAATTTCCTTGGCTGGCGGAGTTCTCATGGCATCCCAAGAACTCCCCACCTTTCACTTATACACACAATTCACAACCAAAACCAGTTGCTTAGCACGGACAGTAGCAGCTCTTCTCCATATCAACCAAAAAGAAACAGGGGAGAATCCTCTTTATCTCAAGCCAAGACAATCTTCAGTACATTCCTCAAGTAATATCCTTCTGCTGTGACAAAAAAATGCCAAATACAGTACTGTAGATTGCCAAACACCCATCATTTAATTTGTTTCTGTCCTTATTTATTATTGTAAACATAGAAATATTTGTATTATTACTAAATTAAATGACATACATACTGTAGGAATTAGAATGCTTGCAATAGGTTCCTTATTCAATAAATACGTTACTACTTCCTACCAAATCACCTGCTCAGAGTCAGGAACACTAGAATATTTCACAGTAAATTACTCCTTTGTGTTCCATCCCTCTCCCACAACCTTCCCTGGACATGCTTCCCCCTTCTCTAGTGATTTTTGATCTATAACATATTTCCACTTAAACATACTGCTGTTTGACTTGACTATAAGTCACTCTGATTCACAACCATGTCCCCCTTAAGTCAATGGCTCCAAGGTTTCCTTTGCACACAAACTAGTGCTACCTGAATTCATTCATTTGTTACATATACATAAACTTTGGTATTAACTATATGCTCCCTTGGACAACATAACCAATTACAGAAAATTAAATTGGTTTCATGCTCATATTGCTGTTTAATCAGTTGCAAAATGTCATATTATACATACTGTAGATCTTTTAATTAACCTGTGTTTGTTCTGGTTTTGTTTTAGTTGTAGCCATATTATGAATATAGTAAAGCGGATGCTACAATGCGCCCGGAATATGTACAGTCCTGTATCAATAATAGAATAATTCAGACTCTGGAGTGGAACTCTAGTATGGAGTGGGTATAGTCCTGTACTGTATATTGAGTAAATAACCAGTCAGATGATAATAAAGAATCTCAAGAGGCGAACCAACAAGGTGAAAATGAATCCACTTAAAGTTAACTCATTGGAGAGAAACTGAATTAATACTGGTATAAGGCAAACTCTTCAAGCATTCATATGTAGAATACATTTTTTCTAACCCACTCCTGAGCCTCCACGAGTCCATATTGGCGTGTCCAGCCGCAGATATAGAAATCCAGTGAAGAGAATAGAAAAAAGCAGCACACTGCCAGGGAGCAAGGTGGTTAAAAATAAATTAATGTATTCAACAAATGAACATCACCCAAGCGGGTTGTGCCAACCTCCTACTCGTTTCGGACCTGAATAAAGGACTTCACATCCGAAACGCGTAGGAGGTTGGCACAACCCCCTTGGGGGGTGTTTATTTATTGAATAAATTAATTTATTTTTAACCACCTGGTTCCCTGGCAGTGTGCTGTTTTTTTCTATTCTCTTCACTGGTAACCATATTATGAACCTTAACATACAATTAACAACAATAACAGGAGACATCCTATAGGCTTTGCCCACAGTATATGCAATCTATTATGTCCTCCTGAGCACCAGAAATATGTATGTCCTTGGCATAGGGCAGGCTGTTAAACTCAGAATCGCTTGGGGGCCAATTCTTAAGTCCGGCTGCAAAACTCGGGCCGCACCAGGAAAAAATTAAATACATAGTCACTATAACCTATGCATACACTTTTCTTGAGCTTTTCCTGTTAAAAATATGTAAACGTTGCTGGTATTTCTCTCCCCCATTCCCCTCTCTCCATCCCCCTTCTCTCTCCATCCCCTCTCTCTCCGATGAGAGTGCCAGCGTTGGCGGGATGACTTCTCATAGGAACCAATGCAAACAGTAATAACAATATCACACCAGATATGTATATATATATTCCAACAAGAATAACCTAGGCGCAAGTGGAGACAAGAAAAACAAACATAGGGTAATATGTTCTAACAATTTCACCACCAGACGGTACGATATGCACTTACAGTGTGTAAGATATAATCAGGCCTTGTATCCACTCTGGGATCAGGAAACAGTTATGAAGAATCTGGAACATCCAGCAGCGTATCTCCCGCAGGAAACGTGATCTCGTGCGTAATATCACATGTAGGAAGAGAAGTGAGACACACATACAGTATAGTGTAACACAGTTTATTTAAAATTAATTGTAAAATGACAATAGATAAAATACTCACACTTTGTGAGTTTTCATAAAAACTTTTGAGAATTTAGAGCATCTCACACTCATCACGGGTGGGTATCTGTAGATCTATAAACGGTCTTTGTTGTTATCCTGTAAAGTGTACTGGTGACCACTTAGAATGTTATGGCGGCTGCCAGAAGGGGAGAAACACTTTATAACCGCACTATAATTAGTGTCCACAACCTCTTAAGTAAGGGTATTAGTTCCGTCGTTAGGGACCCGTTGGTAAGGGCCCTTGCATCTCTCTAACTGCACCTGATGTTCTAGTTGTACTCACGCTACTCAGGTGTACAGAATGTTCAGTCTCTCCCTTCTTTTCGTGTACTCCCCGGCCGTCTGCAGACTTCACAGCTCCTCAGGCTGCTCTCGTTCTCCGTGGCCGTCCTGCAACACGTGACGGCGCGATGACGTCACTCCGTCTCGCAAGATTCTCGTCTGAATCCCCTGGCTTACTGGTTGATCTGCGTCCCAATCCTCCTTGTTAAAACATATACCACAGAGGTATACCGGTACAAATTGCTACAAACAGTTAACGGCTGCTGTCTGCTGCACTCGAATGTCCTGTGCTCACTTTACAAATGTTTAAACCACGCCCTACACGTTTCTCCTTTCGGCTTCGTCAGGGGCTGATCTCACTCTCTGTCCCTCATCCTGGGTTTAAATACCCTCCTCCATTACATGACTGGCTGCCCAGTAAATTGAAAAATTGCAAAATTGACATAACAATTAAACTTTTTAGTAATATCATGCATCAAAAATCATCCGTTAAAAATTGTGTTCATCTTTACGTTCATTCAAATTAATAGAAACAAATACTACCAATACCACCAATCAAATAGTAAAACCATATAAAAAGATACACAGTGATATTGTATTAAACCCATAAATACATTCAATAGGGGATACACTTCTAATTTAGTTCCTAACTTCAAAAAAGCAATTAGTGATTAACCTTTATTTTTAACAATTAAAGTCCCCCAATCTAGGTAGACTCTGGTGTTAAAATAGTTACTATATTTACATTGAATAGAGAGGATTTGAACTTTTAAACTCTGTAATAGTAACATAATGCAATTAATGCCAACACTATATACTCTATGACTAAAATAGAGTATCTTTGATTAATTGTAATTATGTCCAATCAAGATTATTCCCACACCATTTTTAAATTCTAACTCTTAAAGGGATTATTTATATTTAACATTTTAAAACAAGAACAGTAGATTCCAGATATGGTTCACCCAATTACATTATGATTTTATATTAAAAGACATACATTAATTCTTAAGGGGGATTTCCATTAATTATGTACTTTATATAGACAAGGTAAATTCTAGATTTAGTTTGCACAAAACTATTGTAGATGTGTATACATAGACATATATTATTATAATTGTTATATTTAAACAGTATTAAATAAAAAGTTCAACGGCTTTCTAGTTATTACTAAACACAATTGACACACATTGTCCTTATTGCATAACATATTCAACAGATAGGATCGTACACTCATACAGAAGGGGCATAGAGAGGGGTGGGTTAGTGATGTTTCTATGAATATATGATAACCAGTAACATAATAAATGATCAACTCATCGCAAAGTACGATATATATTAAAAAGTCAGGTCGCAGAACTACATCTTAGCATATATTGAAAAATACTGAATTGTCACTAATACAGTGTGTATATACATAGGGGATGACATTGTTTATATCATATTCTGAACTACTTTATTCACATAGGTAACAATTGGAACTTAATGTAAGAATTTTTTTTGGCATATATATAGCTTAATCTCTTAAAAAGGATCCCAGATCTATGTCGATATTAACACCTAGTAGTGTTAAAGTTTTGAGGGGATCGATCCAGTATGTTTCCTGTCGTGATATTTTAATCACAGGATTCCCTCCTCTCCAACTAGGTCTAATTTTTTCAATACCTGCAAATTGCAGACCTCTGGGGTCCTGACCATGGAAATCTTTGAAATGTTTTGACACACTGTGTTGTTGTAGGCCCTTTTCTATATTTCTTACATGTTCCGCAATGCGGATTTTGAGTTTTCTTGTAGTTCTCCCAATGTATTGTTTGTTGCAGGGACATTGCAACAAATAGACAACGTAGCTCGAGTTACAGTCAATCATATCTTTTACATTGGCGACACACTTTATTCGAGCTCGGCTAGTCCCACGAATTCTGGTATACCCGGGTGTATTGAGGTTTGTGACTGTTTTCTGCCCGAGTGCATTGGGTTATTTTCCAGGCAGGGATTGAAGCATTTTATTCCCCCTGGCTGCAATACTGCACAGTATATATATATATACTGCATTTTAATTCACGAATTTATGCCATCTGGTAGACACGCGAAGCATTGCAGCCTATTAAATCCTAATCATTATCATTTAACAGATCAGCCGCCCATCAGCCAGGCATGAACCCAGGCTGGGAAGGCAAACACAACGGGGCTTGTCAGAGGTGAGGAGCGGCGCATTCCAGGTATCTGCCAGGTACATACTGGGTATTTGCTCGAATAAAGTGTGTCGGTGCAGTATGTCATATGTAACCTGTGAGACTTCCGACTTTATCGTCTTAAAGCTCTTTTGAGAGTTTGGATGTAGTTTGCAACCTTTGCACGTTTGACACTTAAAGAACCCTGTGGTTATCGTAACTGGTTTCAGATTGTCCTTTTTTAAACAGCTAGGGGCTAATCTTTGTTTGAGGTTTGCTGCCCTAGTGAAAATGATTTCAGGTTTAGATGGTAATATCTGTTGCAACATCGGGTCCTTATGTAGGATACCCCAATGTTTATATATAATTTTCCTAAGATCTCTAGCTGAATCACTATATCTGGTTCCAAATGGAACTGATGTTTTACCCTCTTCTCCCCTTCTTGTATCTTTAATTTTATATTGTATTAACTCTGCCCTATCCATCAAGGAAACTTTTCTATATGCATCCTCAACTATCTCCTTTTTGTACTTTCTATCATTAAATTTAACCATTAGATCTTTCGCCTGTTCATCAAATACATGTTTCTTTGTGCAATTGCATCTAATCCTTTGCATCTGGCCCAATGGGATATTGTTTAACCACTTCTCTGAGTGCCCACTGTCTCCCAATAAAAAGTTATTTGTGTCCACACTTTTGATAAATGTTTTGGTCTCAATTTGTCCTTCATCAATGTAAATGAGTAAATCTAGGAATTCAATCTGGATCTTACTGTACTTAGTTGTGAACTTTAAGTTATATGGATTACTATTCAATCCTGCCACAAATACCTCCAAGAGATCTGTACTACCCTCCCAAATAAGGAGGATATCATCTATGTAGCGATGTCATGATACCAGGTTTGCGCCAAATTCGTGATTGGACCAGATAAACTGGTCCTCCCACATACCCATAAAGATATTTGCATAACTTGGCGCAAACCTTGTACCCATGGCAGTGCCCCAAACCTGGAGAAAGAACTTGTCGTCATACAAGAAATAGTTATCTTTAACAGCCGTACAGCCCTGTGTGTGATCGATCACTGTATAAAGCGAACACACATCACATGTCACTAGAATATAGCTATCCTTCCACTCAATATCTTGCAGGATATTCAAAACTTGGATTGTATCTTTTAAGTAGGATTTCAATTTACCCACAGGTTCCTTTAAGAACAGATCTATATATCCCGAGAGATTTGAGGTGAAGGCCTTAATTCCGAACACTATGGGGCGAATATCCTGCATAGGGCTGTACGGCTGTTAAAGATAATTTGATGCAGAATAATGTTTTGGAAGCAGCGCAGGTAGATTTCATTGTTGACTGTATCAGACACATTCTAGGTCATAACTATTTCTGGTATGACGACAAGTTCTTTCTCCAGGTTAGGGGCACTGCCATGGGTACAAGGTTTGCGCCAAATTATGCAAATATCTTTATGGGTATGTGGGAGGACCAGTTTATCTGGTCCAATCACGAATTTGGCGCAAACCTGGTATCATGGCATCGCTACATAGATGATATCCTCCTTATTTGGGCGGGTAGTACAGATCTCTTGGAGGTATTTCTGGCGGGATTGAATAGTAATCCAGATTTACTCATTTACATTGATGAAGGACAAATTGAGACCAAAACATTTATCAAAAGTGTGGACACAAATAACTTTTATTGGGAGACAGTGGGCACTCAGAGAAGTGGTTAAACAATATCCCATTGGGCCAGATGCAAAGGATTAGACGCAATTGCACAAAGAAACATGTATTTGATGAACAGGCGAAAGATCTAATGGTTAAATTTAATGATAGAAAGTACAAAAAGGAGATAGTTGAGGATGCATATAGAAAAGTTTCCTTGATGGATAGGGCAGAGTTAATACAATATAAAATTAAAGATACAAGAAGGGGAGAAGCGGGTAAAACATCAGTTCCATTTGTAACCAGATATAGTGATTCAGCTAGAGATCTTAGGAAAATTATATATAAACATTGGGGTATCCTACATAAGGACCCGATGTTGCAACAGATATTATCATCTAAACCTGAAATCATTTTCACTAGGGCAGCAAACCTCAAACAAAGATTAGCCCCTAGCTGTTTAAAAAAGGATAATCTGAAACCTGTTACGATAACCACAGGGTTCTTTAAGTGTCAAACGTGCAAAGGTTGCAAACTACATCCAAACTCTCAAAAGAGCTTTAAGACGATAAAATCAGGAGTCTCACAGGTTACATATGACATAAAAGATATGATTGACTGTACACTGGCGACACACTTTATTCGAGCTTGGCTAGTCCCACGAATTCGGGTATACCCGGGTGTATTGAGGTTTGTGATTGTTTTCTGCCCGAGTGCATTGGGTTATTTTCCAGGCAGGGATTGAAGCATTTTATTCCCGCTGGCTGCAATACTGCACAGTATATATATATATACTGCATTACAATTCATGAATTTATGCCATCTGGTAGACACGCGAAGCATTGCAGCCTATTAAATCCTAATCATTATCATTTAACAGATCAGCCGCCCGTCAGCCAGGCATGAACCCAGGCTGGGAAGGCAAACGCAACGGGGCTTGTCAGAGGTGAGGAGCGGCGCATTCCAGGTCTCTGCCAGGTACATACTGGGTATTTACTCGAATAAAGTGTGTCGGTGCAGTAACTCGAGCTACGTTGTCTATTTGTTGCAATGTCCCTGCAACAAACAATACATTGGGAGAACTACAAGAAAACTCAAAATCTGCATTGCGGAACATGTAAGAAATATAGAAAAGGGCCTACAACAACACAGTGTGTCGAAACATTTCAAAGATTTCCATGGTCAGGACCCCAGAGGTCTGCAATTTGCAGTTATTGAAAAAAATAGACCTAGTTGGAGAGGAGGGAATCCTGTGATTAAAATATCATGACAGGAAACATACTGGATCTATCCCCTCAAAACTTTAACACCACTAGGTCTTAATATCGACATAGATCTGGGATCCTTTTTAAGAGATTAAGCTATATATATGCCATAAAATATTTCTTACATTAAGTTCCAATTGTTACCTATGTGAATAAAGTAGTTCAGAATATGATATAAACAATGTCATCCCCTATGTATATACACGCTGTATTAGTGACAATTCAGTATTTTTCAATATAAGCTAAGATGTAGTTCTGCGACCTGACTTTTTAATATATATCGTACTTTGCGATGAGTTGATCATTTATTATGTTACTGGTTATCATATATTCATAGAAACATCACTAACCCACCCCTCTCTATGCCCCTTCTGTATGAGTGTACGATCCTATCTGTTGAATATGTTATGTAATAAGGTCAATGTGTGTCAATTGTGTTTAGTAATAACTAGAAAGCCGTTGAACTTTTTATTTAATACTGTTTAAATATAACAATTATAATAATATATGTCTATGTATACACATCTACAATAGTTTTGTGCAAACTAAATCTAGAATTTATCTTGTGATATAAAGTACATAATTAATGGAAATCACCCTTAAGAATTAATGTATGTCTTTGAATATAAAATCATAATGTAATTGGGTGAACAATATCTGGAATCTACTGTGCTTGTTTTAAAATGTTAAATATAAATAATCCCTTTAAGAGTTAGAATTTAAAAATGGTGTGGGAATAATCTTGATTGGAAATAATTACAATTAATCAAAGATACTCTATTTTAGTCATAGAGTATATAGTGTTGGCATTAATTGCATTATGTAACTATTACAGAGTTTAAAAGTTCAAATCCTCTCTATTCAATGTAAATATAGTAACAATTTTAACACCAGAGTCTACCCAGATTGGGGGACTTTAATGGCTAAAAATAAAGGTTAATCACTCATTGCTTTTTTGAAGTTAGGAACTAAATTAGAAGTGTAACCCCTATTGAATGTATTTATGGGTTTAATACAATATCACTGTGTATCTTTTTATATGGTTTTACTATATGATTGGTGGTATTGGTAGTATTTGTTTCTATTAATTTGAATGAACGTAAAGATGAACACAATTTTTATCGGATGATTTTTGATGCATGATATTACTAAAAAGTTTAATTGTTATGTCAATTTTGCAATTTTTCAATTTACTGGGCAGCCAGTCATGTAATGGAGGAGGGTATTTAAACCCAGGATGAGGGACAGAGAGTGAGATCAGCCCCTGACGAAGCCGAAAGGAGAAACGCGTGGGGCGTGGTTTAAACATTTGTAAAGTGAGCACAGGACATTCGATAGCAGCAGACAGCAGCCAGTAACTGTTTGTAGCAATTTGTACCGGTATACCTCTGTGGTATATGTTTTAACAAGGGGGATTGGGACGCAGATCAACCAGTAAGCCGGGGGATTCAGACGAGAATCTCGCGAGACGGAGTGACGTCATCGCGCCGTCACGTGTTGCAGGACGGCCACGGAGAACGAGAGCAGCCTGAGGAGCTGTGAAGTCTGCAGACGGCCGGGGAGTACACAAACAGAAGGGAGAGACTGCACATTCTGTACCCCTGAGTAGTGTGAGTACAACTAGCACATCAGGTGCAGTTACAGAGACGCAAGGGCCCTTACCAACGGGTCCCT
The DNA here is from genome assembly GCF_040206685.1 of Ascaphus truei. Classification (NCBI taxonomy): domain Eukaryota; kingdom Metazoa; phylum Chordata; class Amphibia; order Anura; family Ascaphidae; genus Ascaphus; species Ascaphus truei. The sequence goes on from NC_134485.1 coordinate 62,203,719, forward strand.
AACGACGGAACTAATACCCTTACTTAAGAGGTTGTGGACACTAATTATAGTGCGGTTATAAAGTGTTTCTCCCCTTCTGGCAGCCGGCCATAACATTCTAAGTGGTCACCAGTACACTTTACAGGATAACAACAAAGACCGTTTATAGATCTACAGATACCCACCCATGATGAGTGTGAGATGCTCTAAATTCTCAAAAGTTTTTATGAAAACTCACAAAGTGTGAGTATTTTATCTATTGTCATTTTACAATTAATTTTAAATAAACTGTGTTACACTACACAGGCGGCACATTTTATTTGAGTGCGGCTAGCTCCGCAAGCCTGGGGATGCCCCGGCATGCTAGCCGCACTCCCTCGGCGCGGTCACGCGTCATCGGGTGCCTGCGCCCCCTGCACGCGCGTCCAGGGCTCCCCGAGGGAGCCCTGGTGTCCCGCGATGTGGGGGACGGCGGCAGGGGGTTCCGGGGGACCCGGCGGACCCGGCAGCGGGAAGGAGAAAGTCCCGATCGGAGGGCGCTCCTCCGTGTCTTCGGCGCGCGCCCGGCACCCTCTGGCGCGCGCCAGGTTACTGCTGCGACCGAGAACGGGCAAATGCTCGAATAAATTCGGCCGCAGCAGTATATGTGTGTCTCACTTCTCTTCCTATATGTGATATTACGCACGAGATCACGTTTCCTGCGGCAGATACGCTGCTGGATGTTCCAGATTCTTCATAACTGTTTCCTGATCCCAGAGTGGATACAAGGCCTGATTATATCTTACACACTGTAAGTGCATATCGTACCGTCTGGTGGTGAAATTGTTAGAACGTATTACCCTATGTTTGTTTGTCTTGTCTCCACTTGCGGCTAGGTTATTCTTGTTGAAAAATCTTTCTGTTACCAGCCCGTGGAGCGGTAGACCTTTTGGCTGCAGACTGAGTCAGGGAAAGTTAGATTGTGAGGTACTATACCCTCCATTATATGTGGTGACTATTACAATTGTTAATCTCTGTGTGATTGCGCTGATTGTATTTTTCTGTTCTCTGTAATGTATATATATATATATATATATAAAACTCATCTTTACTACACACAGTATAATGGAACAACACAATAACGTACAATAATATCACATCCTGAGTAGTTCCCCCAAAGTACTGAGAGTGCCTGGGCACCTACACTACCGACACACTTTATTGAAGTGTGGTCGGTACCGCAAGCCGGGAAATCTCCCGGCTTGCTAGTGGCCGCCCCTCGGCGTGCCGCGCGTCATAGACGCGCGGTCACGCGTCATCGGGAGCGTGCGCCCCCTGCACGCGTGTCCAGGGGCTCCCCGAGGGAGCCCTGGTGTCCCGCGATCGCGGGACAGCGGCAGGGGGTTCCGGGGGACCCGGCGGACCCGGCAGCGGTAGGGAGAGCGCCCCGATCGGAGGGCGCTCTTCCGCTGCTTCGGCGCGCGCCCGTCACACTCGGGCGCGCGCCAGGCTACTGCTGCGGCACAGAACGGGCAAATGCTCGAATAAACTGTGCCGCAGCAGTATAACCCCTGTTCAAGAGAAAAGGGAAAACACCCTGGTGCATGAATAAGGAACTGATGAATATGTTGAAGCTCTAATGGATAATATAGATATCTGGATAATAGTTATTTTGCCCAATTACTGTACTGTATGTGTTTGGTGACGGGGGGAGGTATATTTATTGAAATGTAGACCATGTTTTTATTTTTTAAATACAGGAATGATATTGCAGGCCATCGGACACCCACGGGGACTACCCGAGGGCCCACGGGAACCACCCGAAGACACCTGGACAACCACAGGGACCACCCGAGGACCCCCGGATACCCATAGGGACCACCCGAGGACCCTCGGACACCCACGGGGACCACCTAAGGTTCCATGGACACCTGCATGGAGGAACCGGGGACCCCTTTGGGGCTCTCAGGGACCCACGAGGATCACCCAAGAGCACCCAGAAACCTGTAGGAACAACATGAGGGTCCCCGACACCCATGGAAACCACCTGTGGGCTCTCAGACACCCATGAGGATGACCCGGGGACCCCCAGACACCCATGGGGACCACCATGGACCCATTGGGGCCCATGGGGACCACCTGGAGGCCCATGGAGCCTAGCGGGGAGCACTGTGAGGCCTGCGGACACCCGTGGGGACCACCCGGGGACCCCTGCCAGCCTGTGGTATTAATGCTGTGTGTAAAAAAATTGAAAATGGTTTTATGTGGGGGCACAGGGAGTGGGTGGGTTGTGTTTTGGTGTTTATTAGATATTGTAATGTTTATTGGGGGTCTAAGATGTGGGGCTGTTGTGTGTATTTGTGTTTATTGTGGGTAGCGAAGGTGGGTGAAGGGGGTTGTAGCCCCAAGGATGGGTGTTTTGTCCTACCGGGTTGTAGCCAGAGGGGTTAACCCCTTCATTGCCATAGTGGTATTAACCACAAAAGGTAATGAAGGGGTTAAGTCCATCCGCAATCCCCCCGCAAGGTTAAACACCCACCAACAGCCAAATATCACCTTAACCCACCCCTGCTACCCACAATAAGCATGGCACTGGTGGTTAACCCCTTCATTGCCTTGGCGGTTAGCCGCTAAGGTAATGAAGTTGCCTGTAAATGCATTTTTCATGCATTGGATTCATGCCGGGGGTCTCCGGTGGTGATATTAATGGATATCAGCTCCGGAGTCTCTTGGCATCAATCCGATGCAGGAAACATGCCTGATTTTTTCTAAGTCCTGTCTTGCCGCTCATTGGCAGCTTCTCCCCACCTTCTTGCCAACTTTTTTTGGCGAGGCGATTTGGAGAGAAAATCTCCATTCTACAGCAGCGATCGGCTGCGATAAGCTGATCGAAGCTTCTAGAATACAGCGAGTTTGAAAAACTGGCGATGAGTGGCTAATCGCCGGATGGTTGGCGATTATTTTTGAGGGGGGGGAGGAAATGGCGATTTTTGCTCTTATTGCCAGCTTATCTGGGCTTACTGAATCGCTATATGCTTTTTTGGCGATAAGCTGGCGATGAGGGGCTTATCGCTGCTTATAGCATGATGCCCTTAGTGTGTGATTATATTCTACACAGTTTGTCAAATAACTTCCTTCAACAAAAGGGGGTTATATGCCAAGAAGTTTTTATAATTGGGCCATATATTATCTTCAACTGTGCGTGCTATGTCTTGTATATAATTTATACCCTGTTCACTTATGTAACTGTATTTGTAACTATGTATTATTTGTCATCTTAACTCTATGCCCAGGACATACTTGAAAACAAAAGGTAACTCTCAATGTATTACTTCCTGGTAAAACATTTTATAAATAAATATAAAAATAAACTAGTGCCTAGTATTACTTAATTAACATAAATCTGTTGAGGAGCGGGACATTTGGAAAACTAACCACTCTTGTACAATCTAGTGGTTTTCATTCAATTCCATCAAGTCAAGTATATTCACTGGATTTATTTGTTATATATTTTATATTATTAATTGTGTATTGTGTAGTGCGGGTTGACTAACCTTAAACCAGACATAGGAACAATTGTGTATAAGACTCCAGGATAGGAGTTGCTCAATTGTACTTATTGTACAAACTTTTTAATAACTTGTATTTTGTTTAAAAACTGCATATTCAATTACTTTAGGAAACTTGGTATACCATTAGCGTTTCAATATATTCATCAGTTCTTTATTCATGCAAATTGTATTTTGTTTAAAACTGCATATTCAATTCCTCTATGAAACTTGGTAAACCATTAGAGCTTCAATATATTCATCAGTCCCTTGTTCATGTGCCACAGTGTTTTCCCTTTTGTCTTGCACATTGTTAGGGGGTTGAGATTCCCCTTATTCACCTAGGCTGCAGAATATCTACTTATTAGAGTATTGTTTTACACTTACAGTTAAAAAGAATACAGTCTTAATTTTACTATTGTTCTCCTCAAGTATCTTACATTTAAGAGCTACTTTTTTTCTTTTTTTTTCAAAATGGAAAAACATTCACTATTTCACTACAGAAAAAATAGAGCAACTAAACTTAATGAAGTATTTAATACACCACTTGATATCACTGTAGATGGAGACACGGAAGATACACCAGAAATGGATGTAGAAAATATTTTCCTACATTTTCAAAATGTAGAAAAACTGATGAAAAATAAAGTCAAACAGTTGTGGGATCAGGCAACATTACAAAAATATATAGAAGCAAAAAGTGTCCCAAGAGGATTAAGGATTTTTAAAGCACCCACTATACTGTAGATCATAATGATGATTTTATTAATATCTGTCATAACATTCTTGATCAATGTTCATTCAAATTCATGGAATTATTTATAGCACACAGGGGGGAAATACTTCAAGAAATAGATACAGAAATTGAAGAGATTCAGGTATAATTAGAACCTTATACAGAGTCTGAAGGATATAAGTTTTGTGAAACTGAAATTAAAGAAAAAGTTGATAAAGTAGAAACTGGCATTATGCAGGTGAAAAGGAAAAAATTGCTCGAGACAAACAGGATTATGACAACAAGTGTTATCGCAGTTGGAAGAATATAGAAAAAAATATAGAGGAAAAATATGGATATTGATATTGAAAAATCAACCAACAGGATAAAAAAAATGAACATGAGCCATATATTCAGAGAGAGAGAGGAGTCTCTCCAGGGAAAGGCATTATACACCTTATGGTTATAAATATAGGAGCCATGCAAATGTAACTCTCATTGCCCAACATAGGGGATATGACTATTATATGGCCAGGGAACATACTGTATGAGAATTACCATCAAAGAGATCCCTATGTTAGACCTCTAGAAGGAGTAAATAGAAGATGGGATGATCAGAGAGACAGAGAAAGGAGAAATAATAATGTAAAGCATAGAGATAATAGAGATTTAAAGGAGAAGAGAGATAACAAACAGAGATCTAATGAAAAAAGGGAGATGCCTTTTTTAGGTTGAGGTACATATTGGAAAAAGGGGAAACCCAACAGTACAATAGCAAGAAAGGACAGTGTAACTACAACACCGTCTCATTCCCTAAAAAGAAAAGAAGAAATAGAGAGGATACAGAGGAGGACACAAGGGAAATTAAAAGAGTGGCCAAGTAAAAGCAAGTAAATCAGGCACATTCAATTTAAGTACATTTCCCTTAAATGAACATCATGAATCAGTTTTAAAAAAGGGGCTTAATTTTGCACCATCAAGCAGACCAAATAAATTTCAAACCTTCATTGATCTCCAAAAATATTTCAGGAGGCTAACACTTAAAAGGTATTTCTTAAAATCTAGTGTTGAAACCAGTGTCGGGAACCCAAATGTACCAGTGAATGTGAATGTGGCAGATCCTGAATATAGAGATACGCCTCTGAAAACCAATTCAATATTCTTCCCCATGTTCTGAAAGGGCCCTTTCTTGGAGACGATTCAAAAACTTGTGGAAGATAATATTGAAAAAATAGATATTAAATCTAATAATTCCACAAGAGTTAATATCTCCAAGAAAGAGGTTCAAGCATTACGGGAACTTTAAAAAAATGCAGAAATTGTTATTAAACCTGTAGACAAGGGAAGGGTTTTTTATTTTGGTCACGTCGGATTACAAACAGTGTCCCTCAGACTATTGGGAGATGTAACCACATATAGAAAGTTGAAAAGCAATCCCATCAAAGAATTCCATAGCGAGTTGAAACAGATTTTGGATGAAGGGTTAACATTGGATATCCTCAATAAGAAGGAATATGATTATATACACACACAACATCCAATAACACCCGTATTCTATTATATCCTAAAAATACATAAGGACACCAAAAATCCTCCCGGAAGACCAATAATATGGGGGATTGGGTCTCTGACCTAAAACTTTTCTGAATACATCGACATGCATTTACAGCCATATGTTAAGGCAGGGGAGCGCAATCTTTTTTCCCTCTGCCCCCCCTGCCGGCTGTCCTGCTCTCCGCGATCCCTTTCCCTCCATCCTCCTTACAGTGGTTCCCGGCATCAGGGCGTCATGACATCATGACGTCCTCTTCTCAGCTGCCCCGTGCAGCTCTTGTCCAAGGCGGCAGGTCGTCACATGGACGTCCGTCTACCGGCGCAGTAATTCTACTATAACACTAAGGGATCTTCCCTACAGTAGCTACAGCTGGCTTAGGGCCTAACTGGCGCCTAGGGGGCAAGGTCTGGGCCTAGTCCAGATGCTACTGGACACTGCCTTCCTCCTTTGCGTCTCCGTCAGCACTGACTATCCTTCCTGGTCCCACGGAGGATACCCTGAGTCCCAAGATGGCTGGTCGCGCCTTTTCCTGCAATGCATTCTGGGGCCTCGTTCAGGGTGCCAGAGGCAGGAGTTGGAGGGCGGGCGTTCGCGTGTGCGAGTGGCAGTCTGCTGGGCGATGTGTGCACATCATCCCCAGCAGACTTTTTCAAGAGTTGAGGAGGCGGGGAGGAGGCGGGGCTACAGACCTCAGCTTAGGGATCAGAGTTGCTGTCTTAAAATCATTCTCAAGAATGATTTAAGTGGCTGCCGAGGTACCAGTGACGCTGCTGCAGCTTAAATAAATAACTTGGGTTGTTTATTGAAACTGTAGCCAGCGTCAACTCCGTACTTCGGAGACAGGGCAGCTGCTACCCTGACAACCACAATTCCCTTTCAATACATTGTTTCGGACGGCAGCTCGTACGTAAGCATGCCCTCCCTCCGAAGCCAGCACCCTGAATGAGGCCTGGGACTTGTAGTCTCTAGTTGCCACTTCTCCTCGATCACACACAGCTCTGTAGCCCGGCTAGACAGCTGAGCAGTTCCCCCTCACCGGAGGTAAGGAGGGGGACTCTGCTACATATGCTTTTCAATGTATCTTGAAACCTTAGTTAAAGGGTGCTAGTACAGTAGCTGATTTGTTTCCATAATGCAGTGGTTTTTATCCTTTTTTCACTCATGGCACCCCTAATCACAGTGCTCAGTTGCTGATGCACCCCCAAAACAGAACAGTCAGTCACAGAAGATACAGACAGAGACAGACAGTCACAAGAGACAGAGGGGGCAGTGAATTACAGGAGACAGAAGGGGCATATGGTTACAGGGGGCATAGGATTACAGTGCTACAGTGGGTAGAGGGTCACAGGGATCCAAGTTTCACAGGGGTCAGAGGGTCACAGGGGACAGATGGTCACAGGGGACAGAGAGTCACGGGACAGAGGGTCACAGGGGGCAGAGGGTCATATGGTTACAGGGGGCAGAGAATCACAGGGTCACAGAAGGACAGAGGGTCACAGGATCAGAGAGAGTCATAGGCGAGAGTCACAGGAGGCAGAAGGGCCAGAGAATCACAGGGTAGTGGGGCAGAGAGTCTTAGGGGGCAGAGAGTCACAAGGTGCAGGGAGACAAATCAGGCAGAGGGTGACAGCAGGCAGAGGGTCACAGGGTCACACAGGGGGCAGAAAGTCACAGAGAGGCAAAGAGTCACAGGGAAAATAGTCACAGCAGAAAGAGTCACAGGGGAAAGAGAGTCACAGGGGAAAGAGAGTCACAGGGGAAAGAGAGTCACAGGGGAAAGAGAGTCACAGGCGTAGAGGGATGTCACGGGAGACCAGGCAATTACACCTTTATACTGGGATCATATCACTGAGCGAAACCAAAAAGTAAAACAAATTGTCATTTATTCCATTGAAACGGACGTACACACAATGGATTACAATAAACAGGAGAAAACACACGTACTGGGGGTCTGGGCTACCAAACTAACTTTTCCTCATTTGAATAGCACAGAAAACAAAGTCTTTACAAAGTCTTTCAGATGACCGGGACTACGCCCGAAAAGTCCTTGAACTGAAATTGGCATGCAGTTTCTGACGCCACCGCTCTTTCCACCCTGGAGGTCCTGGTACTCTTTTTGGCGTGTGGTTTCAGCCGCGACCGCTACGTTCCCTTTTCAGAACTTGGCCCCGAAAAGTGGGGATTTGAAAATGTCTTCCCTTGAAATTTTTGAAGCCGGCTCGCGTTTATTTCTCCAAGAGCATCTTTTGGTGATTTCAAATTTGCAGCTGCTGTCTTGCACTTAGAATATGAGGACCTGATTGGCTACTAGGTTCCTTATGGGATTTCCAGACACAGTCACAGAATGCTACAGCCAATCAGAGCATGGAAGATTTCTGCCAGCCTATCAGAGAGTTGCCGGTACTCTGAAGCCAGGCGGGCACTGATTTCAATCCTGCAAAGAGCATGCGTCAGCTTGGCACCTCTACCACTTAGCATATTGAACCAACCTGCTGTGTCGGGCTCCTCAGTCTTGGCTGGGCAAATGGTTACCTGGTAGCTCTTATTCATGCCTGGATGTGGGTACTCAATTATAACTCCGGTACTCCGCCCGCCCTAACACATTGGCATCTCTGAGACTTTCAAGTCCGGGACCCGAGCAGACTCAGTGGCACCAAGCCTGGTAGCCATCTGATCTCTCGGAACCAAGCACTTGGAAATTCCCCAGCTCATATACAGTGCCTTAGAATCTCCGCTGGTTAGCACTCCTGGAAAGGCAAAAGACACATAAATCCTTTAATGTTGCACAAACATATACATCTGCAGATAAAGTAATGTACAACCACTGGGTTCAAGATCTGACACTCTAAACCCTGAAATAGGCTCAGAGGTAATTAGCCGGGCATAATACCTTTATTAATGGCCTGGTTACCCCTTCACTGTCACAAGGGGGCAGAGAATCTAAGGTGGCAGTGGGGGCAGAGAGTTACATGGGGACAGAGAGTAACAACGGGGCAGAGATTAACAAGGGGGCAGAGAGTCAGGAGACTATGCTAGTAGCCTCGATAACCAGAGAAAACAACAGGCAGAATGGCGCACTGAGAGGCACAAACTTTAATAACCCCCATGGGGTATAAACTCAATTAAATGGTACACGATATACAGCAGCGGCAGCTTTTATGCTTACAAATCACCGGCTTTTATCTGGCATGTTCCTGGAATGCCACGCTGTTCACCCGAAGCATGCCGGGCTCCTTTTGCCTTCCCAGCCAGGCGCATGCCCGGCTGACGCGTGGTTGATGTGTTAATTGATAATGGTTCAGGATTTACTAGGCTGCAATGCTTCGCGTGTCCGCCAGATGACATAAATTCATGAATTGTAATGCAGTATATATATATATATATATATATATACTGTATAACAACAACCCCTATAACCCCTAACATACAGTACTGTACACATACAGTACTGTATATGCACATCAATGATACTATAGGCCGTCCCCTGGCAAGATGTGTTTGCAGCAGAGAGAGATCCGCTGCTCTCTCTACGCAAACATCGGCACATTAAAAATTATTTAAAATACATTTTTATTCATAGTGTAGATGTGCAGGGGGTCTCCGGAGCTGAACCGCTTTGGTTTCAGGTCCGGGGACCCCCTGCTCCCCGAGATACAGCCCCCTTTATGAGGTGCCGGTATCCCTCTGAATTTAAGTTCCCGATCACGTGACCGCGGCCTGTAAACAAAGCAGAGGGATACCGGCACCCCCTAAAGGGGCCTGTATCTCGGGGAGCAGGGGGTCCCCGGACATAAAACCAAAACGTTTCTGCTCCGGAGACCCTCTGCACATCTACAGTAGAAATAAAACACATATATAAATAAACACTCGTTCCTTACCTTAGCGGCTATGTGCTTGTGACGATAGTGAGGGTTTGGCCTGGGATTAACGGGGTTACACCCCAAGGGCCCCCCTCTAACCTCGCCAGGGAGACAAGGGGTTAACTGGGCTGAGGCCCAGAAATGTGATTTTACCCTTGTTATAACCTGTAAATGTATTTTCCCCTGTCCCATTGTAATGTCTGTGTTAATCAGTGTTTGCATAACACACACACTGGATCATCAGGGGTTAATAAGCTACAGTTTAAGGAAATTCCACTGTATGGTGTCTTTTCAGGAAACCTGGACTTCAAAGGGCTTAATTGGAGTGGAAGGTGAAAAGCAGAAGGGTTTTTAAAATGTACAGGCAGAATGCCTGCCTTTGTAATGCATGAGGAACCAAATGGTGCCTCATATGAGTCTAGTCACGTGTGATATTCACTGGAAGTGTATATCAACAGAGAGGTGTGATACATCGCCCTGATCAATAGGTAGCTGACCTAATTGGATATGCGAAAAGCCAAAAGCCTGCTTCAAAAGGTTTTATTGATGGGGCCAGGGGGGGGGGCTACCCCCAACAGCAAATCAAAGTGAGTAACTTTATTAAATATAAGAATATTATGAGATGTCCTGGGCGGAAAAGGATAAGAGTTACATATGTGTATCCGTTGGATGGAGCCCATCGTTTTGAGGCTAAACATTGTACATTTACCCGTTACGAAATGCCAGATATTAATATCTCTATTAATTTTCATATTACAATGTAATGATGGGTCTCTCTACGACCGTCTGGTGTCACAGGCCGTATTAATATATCTCACCTGACTGTGTGTATTACGGAACGGAAGTTATGCAATGATATGCAGTAAATATGAAACTTTGGTTGAGTTCTGAGGAACCCCTGTTGTGATGAGCAGGAAAGGAGAATTTACAAACCTGATCATCAAAGACCAAGGCTAAGTGGCTAATTGCTTATGCTTGGCCCAACGGACAAAAGGAATTAACCAGAGTCAGTGTAACTTTTCACACTGACCATGGAATTCCAAACCTAGCTTCAAAAGCTTCAAAGAGGATTTTACGGAGCCGTAAACTGGGAAAGAGGGGGGTTAAAATGATATATAAGTCAAAGCCACCCTTTACCCAAGTTGTTCATGTTCATGTTGTTCATGCAAAGTTGTTCATTGTTCTTCATGCAAATGATCTTCAGGCCTGCATGTCATCAGGCCTGTTGTGCTATACCATCTTGATTGCTGAGAAGGAATGCCATGCATGTGTCCTGCCTGTTTTGCTGTGATGTCAACTGGAAAATGGGAGAAGTGGCAGTCTGTAATCCTGCTGGCTGTCTTGCCATAATCTTTATGTAAGTGTCTATATTTTGCCTGTTATTGTATAATCTGTTGTGTTCACCTTTATCAAGGAATAAATTCTATTTATCATATCTAAGTCTCGTCCCAGTTCAAACCCAGGTATATATATATTTATATATAGTTTTGGTGTAAATTACAGCCTGTTGCAAGCTCTCGTGACAGTGCTATGGTAACGAAGCAGCATTTCTGTATTTTAATAATATTGTACAGTGAGCAGGGGGTTCCCTGAGCCAGAACTTAATGCTCAGGGGACCCCCTGCTCCTGCACAATATTATTAAAAATACAGAAATGCTGCTTCATTACCTTAGCGTATAGCCGCTAAGGCAATGAAGGGGTTAACCCACTGTGCCCGCTTTATTGTGGGTAGCAGGGGTGGGTGAGGGGGGTATTTGGCCCTTGTGTGAGTTTAGGACTTGCGGCTCTCGTGACAGGCTTGTAATTAACTGGTGGCAGCTGGCGGGACTGAACTGGACCTGGATTACAGTATTCTGCGGGGTACTGTGATCCAGTGGGAACTTGATGGTAATTGCATGTTCCTGGGACTAAAGATATTGAACACACAGTGTACAACATATAACACAAGATATGGCACCTCCTCACTGTTCCCCTACTTGTGAGAAGCATTGCCTCCAGAACCAAAGTGCCGGCCATCTGTCTGACTGGAGCCGGGCACTGAGACCGGAGGAGTGCATCAAGTCGGCGCGGGGACCAGCAGCCAGCAAGGCTGAGAGAGAGACAGCAATCGGTGAGCATGAAACCCGACAGGCTGAGCAAAGATCCACAGCTGCAGCTGCTGTAACCATCAGACATGTGGAGGGAGCGGGTGGTCTTGCACCAGGAGAGGTATTGGCCGTTGAGGCGGCCAGTCCATTTTACCCAGAATTGCTGGCCCTGATGTTTGCGCAGGGAGAGATGTCCCCAGCAGAGCGGCTCGAGCAGCTGAAGCTGGCGATGATCCGACCCACTTATCCCCTCCCAGAGCCCGGCGCTCAAGCATCTCCGCTCTGGACTCCGTTGCCCCTTGCTGGGGTTAGTCCACCGGTGGCGGAGAAGCTCTGGAATGAGCCCGGCGCTCAGGCAACTTCGCTCTGGACTCCGTTGCCCCTTGCTGGGGTTAGTCCACCGGTGGCGGAGAAGCACCGGCAGTTGCTGCGGCACTGCCAACAAATGGGCCACAATAATGCCCAGTGCCATAACCGTGCGCGGTCAGGCGAAGAAGCCCCTCAGGGCCAACGCTCACGAGCTGCGGAAAAGATGACCCAGTTAGCGGTACCCTCTGATGGCTCCCGCCCAGCCGGGGCGACAACCCTCCTCGGGACGTCTCCTGGAGAACCTGGACGGGCTGCATCAGCAACAGCGGCGGAGAGCAGCGGCCATCCACCTGATCCCGGCGGAGAACCAGCGGCGGCAGCAGAGAAGAAGCCGCCACTCTGGCATCCTGCCGGCGGCAGTTCTATTTGGGGGGAGGGACAGGGTTTGCGGGAGGGGGTTATTTTACCAAGTTTGTATGGAGCTGTGTTCCTCCACAAAGACCTGGGACCCTTGTCCTGCACCGTTTTACCTGTACCCAACCCGGGCGCTGTTGCGGCAGCGGACCGGTGCTGCCCAGCCCAGATGGGGCCGGCGGCGGCCGCTCCAGTCCCACTGCAATTGGGACCAATGAAGGCGGCGGTCTCTGCGGGGACCAGCGAGGTAAGCCAGACCAAGTCGCAGACTGACCCTGACTTATTTTTCCCTATGACTGTACCCTGTTGTTTCACTATAGGGGTGACCGGGGGGTGGCAGGAGATAGGGGTACCAGGGGAGGGGAAGGACGGGCAGCTTGTAGGGCAGCTAGATGTCCCCATTACCCTGGTGGAGGAGCAAGGGGACTCTCAGTTAAGAGCCCCACTGTTGCAGCCTTGCTATGGGCTGGAGGTGTCCGGGGTTGTGGCAAAGTTAGACCACCCCCAGATTACCTGCCAGCCAAGAGCTAAGGTGGGTGCATCTGCACCAGCAACCCTGAGCTCATCCCTAGTAATGGGGAGACAGTGTCAGGGAGATGGCCTCACTCAGGTGTCCCTAGGTTCCAAGTTAGGATTAGCTAGGGAGAAGCGGAGTGAGGGGAGGCTGCAGGTAGGTAGCCAGCATCCGTTCTCAAGGGAGGGGAAGGAAGGGCAGCTTGTAGGGCCGCCAGGCTTCCCCATTACCTGGGCGGAGCAGCAAGGGGACTCTCAGTTAAGAGCCCCACTGTTGCAGCCTTGCTATGGGCTGGAGGTACCAGGGGTTGTGGCACAGTTAGACCACCCCCAGATTACCTGCCAGCCAGGAGCCAAGGTGGGTGCATCTGCACCAGCAACCCTGGGCTCATCCCCGGTAATGGGGAGACAGTGTCAGGGAGAGGGCCTCACTCAGGTGTCCCTAGGGTCCAGGCTAGGATTAGCTAGGGGGAAGCGGAGTGAGGGGAGGCTGCAGGTAGGAAGCCAGCAGCAGATCTCAGTGAGAGAAAGAGGGCTAGTGTTAGCCAGGGTGGGAAAGCAGCAGGTATCGCAGCTAGAGTTTCCCGTTACCCTGGCAGAGCCCCAGGGGGGTTCTCAGATCAGCAACCCCCTGTTGCAGCCTAGCTATGGGCTGGGGGTATCATGGGCAGTGGCAGGCTTGTGCCACCCCAGGGATACCTGCCAGCCAAGCGCTAAGGCGGTTGCATCTGGAGAGGTGCCCCTGAGCTCATCCCTGGTAAGGGGGAGACAAGGTCAGGGAGGTAGGTGCACTCAGGTAGTTCCAGGGTCTGGGTTAGGATTGCCCAGGGAGGCGAGGAGTGCAGGTGGGCTGCAGGGAGGTAAGCAGCAGGCTGAGGTGCTGGGCCTAGGGGAGGCTAGTCAGGGAGGCACCGTGTAGCAGGGGAAGATAGGAAGTCAGTGGGGTGTCAGGCAGCTGGCAGAAGCTAGGGGTGGGCTAAGTAGGCAGAAAGTCCCTTGCTCTGACGGGCCAGGAGTGACCCCTCTGACAGATTCCCCCGGGTCCCCAAAGGAGGGGCTGTGGGTAGATAGGCAGCCAGGGAGGAGAGTCAGGAGTATAGCGGAGCAGCTACGGGTGGGCACAGAGCCAGGGCAGGTAGGGTCCCTACAGAATCGTGACATAACCCTGTCCCAGACTTGGTTGACAGGAAAGCGACGGTCTGTGCTATATAGCTGGTCTCCTGCTGGGGCAGAGGGAGGCAAAGGAGAATGCCCGGCTTTGCAGGAACTGGACTTTCCAATCCACTGTGTACCGGACAATGCCGGAGGACAATTTTGCCAGGCCAATCCCTCAGGACGTAATGAGGGCGTCAAGGGCGCCCGTGGTACCCCAGTGCCTGGGGGAGGCGACTGGGGCACCAGGGCCCCATTGAGCCGGGGAGGTGTGACGATAGTGAGGGTTTGGCCCGGGATTAACGGGGTTACACCCCAAGGGCCCCCCTCTAACATCACCAGGGAGACAAGGGGTTAACTGGGCTGAGGCCCAGAAATGTGATTTTACCCTTGTTATAACCTGTAAATGTATTTTCCCCTGTCCCATTGTAATGTCTGGGTTAATCAGTGTTTGCATAACACACACACTGGATCATCAGGGGTTAATAAGCTACAGTTTAAGGAAATTCCACTGTATGGTGTCTTTTCAGGAAACCTGGACTTCAAAGGGCTTAATTGGAGTGGAAGGTGAAAAGCAGAAGGGTTTTTAAAATGTACAGGCAGAATGCCTGCCTTTGTAATGCATGAGGAACCAAATGGTGCCTCATATGAGTCTAGTAACATGTGATATTCACTGGAAGTGTATATCAACAGAGAGGTGTGATACATCGCCCTGATCAATAGGTAACTGACCTAATTGGATATGCGAAAAGCCAAAAGCCTGCTTCAAAAGGTTTTATTGATGGGGCCAGGGGGGGGGCTACCCCCAACAGCAAATCAAAGTGAGTAACTTTATTAAATATAAGAATATTATGAGATGTCCTGGGCGGAAAAGGATAAGAGTTACATATGTGTATCCGTTGGATGGAGCCCATCGTTTTGAGGCTAAACATTGTACATTTACCCGTTACGAAATGCCAGATATTAATATCTCTATTAATTTTCATATTACAATGTAATGATGGGTCTCTCTACGACCGTCTGGTGTCACAGGCCGTATTAATATATCTCACCTGACTGTGTGTATTACGGAACGGAAGTTATGCAATGATATGCAGTAAATATGAAACTTTGGTTGAGTTCTGAGGAACCCCTGTTGTGATGAGCAGGAAAGGAGAATTTACAAACCTGATCATCAAAGACCAAGGCTAAGTGGCTAATTGCTTATGCTTGGCCCAACGGACAAAAGGAATTAACCAGAGTCAGTGTAACTTTTCACACTGACCATGGAATTCCAAACCTAGCTTCAAAAGCTTCAAAGAGGATTTTACGGAGCCGTAAACTGGGAAAGAGGGGGGTTAAAATGATATATAAGTCAAAGCCACCCTTTACCCAAGTTGTTCATGTTCATGTTGTTCATGCAAAGTTGTTCATTGTTCTTCATGCAAATGATCTTCAGGCCTGCATGTCATCAGGCCTGTTGTGCTATACCATCTTGATTGCTGAGAAGGAATGCCATGCATGTGTCCTGCCTGTTTTGCTGTGATGTCAACTGGGAAATGGGAGAAGTGGCAGTCTGTAATCCTGCTGGCTGTCTTGCCATAATCTTTATGTAAGTGTCTATATTTTGCCTGTTATTGTATAATCTGTTGTGTTCACCTTTATCAAGGAATAAATTCTATTTATCATATCTAAGTCTCGTCCCAGTTCAAACCCAGGTATATATATATTTATATATAGTTTTGGTGTAAATTACAGCCTGTTGCAAGCTCTCGTGACAGTGCTATGGTAACGAAGCAGCATTTCTGTATTTTAATAATATTGTACAGTGAGCAGGGGGTTCCCTGAGCCAGAACTTAATGCTCAGGGGACCCCCTGCTCCTGCACAATATTATTAAAAATACAGAAATGCTGCTTCATTACCTTAGCGTATAGCCGCTAAGGCAATGAAGGGGTTAACCCACTGTGCCCGCTTTATTGTGGGTAGCAGGGGTGGGTGAGGGGGGTATTTGGCCCTTGTGTGAGTTTAGGACTTGCGGCTCTCGTGACAGGCTTGTAATTAACTGGTGGCAGCTGGCGGGACTGAACTGGACCTGGATTACAGTATTCTGCGGGGTACTGTGATCCAGTGGGATCTTGATGGTAATTGCATGTTCCTGGGACTAAAGATATTGAACACACAGTGTACAACATATAACACAAGATATGGCACCTCCTCACTGTTCCCCTACTTGTGAGAAGCATTGCCTCCAGAACCAAAGTGCCGGCCATCTGTCTGACTGGAGCCGGGCACTGAGACCGGAGGAGTGCATCAAGTCGGCGCGGGGACCAGCAGCCAGCAAGGCTGAGAGAGAGACAGCAATCGGTGAGCATGAAACCCGACAGGCTGAGCAAAGATCCACAGCTGCAGCTGCTGTAACCATCAGACATGTGGAGGGAGCGGGTGGTCTTGCACCAGGAGAGGTATTGGCCGTTGAGGCGGCCAGTCCATTTTACCCAGAATTGCTGGCCCTGATGTTTGCGCAGGGAGAGATGTCCCCAGCAGAGCGGCTCGAGCAGCTGAAGCTGGCGATGATCCGACCCACTTATCCCCTCCCAGAGCCCGGCGCTCAAGCATCTCCGCTCTGGACTCCGTTGCCCCTTGCTGGGGTTAGTCCACCGGTGGCGGAGAAGCTCTGGAATGAGCCCGGCGCTCAGGCAACTTCGCTCTGGACTCCGTTGCCCCTTGCTGGGGTTAGTCCACCGGTGGCGGAGAAGCACCGGCAGTTGCTGCGGCACTGCCAACAAATGGGCCACAATAATGCCCAGTGCCATAACCGTGCGCGGTCAGGCGAAGAAGCCCCTCAGGGCCAACGCTCACGAGCTGCGGAAAAGATGACCCAGTTAGCGGTACCCTCTGATGGCTCCCGCCCAGCCGGGGCGACAACCCTCCTCGGGACGTCTCCTGGAGAACCTGGACGGGCTGCATCAGCAACAGCGGCGGAGAGCAGCGGCCATCCACCTGATCCCGGCGGAGAACCAGCGGCGGCAGCAGAGAAGAAGCCGCCACTCTGGCATCCTGCTGGCGGCAGTTCTATTTGGGGGGAGGGACAGGGTTTGCGGGAGGGGGTTATTTTACCAAGTTTGCATGGAGCTGTGTTCCTCCACAAAGACCTGGGACCCTTGTCCTGCACCGTTTTACCTGTACCCAACCCGGGCGCTGTTGCGGCAGCGGACCGGTGCTGCCCAGCCCAGATGGGGCCGGCGGCGGCCGCTCCAGTCCCCCTGCAATTGGGACCAATGAAGGCGGCGGTCTCTGCGGGGACCAGCGAGGTAAGCCAGACCAAGTCGCAGACTGACCCTGACTTATTTTTCCCTATGACTGTACCCTGTTGTTTCACTATAGGGGTGACCGGCGGGTGGCAGGAGATAGGGGTACCAGGGGAGGGGAAGGACGGGCAGCTTGTAGGGCAGCTAGATGTCCCCATTACCCTGGTGGAGGAGCAAGGGGACTCTCAGTTAAGAGCCCCACTGTTGCAGCCTTGCTATGGGCTGGAGGTGTCCGGGGTTGTGGCAAAGTTAGACCACCCCCAGATTACCTGCCAGCCAAGAGCTAAGGTGGGTGCATCTGCACCAGCAACCCTGAGCTCATCCCTAGTAATGGGGAGACAGTGTCAGGGAGATGGCCTCACTCAGGTGTCCCTAGGTTCCAAGTTAGGATTAGCTAGGGAGAAGCGGAGTGAGGGGAGGCTGCAGGTAGGTAGCCAGCATCCGTTCTCAAGGGAGGGGAAGGAAGGGCAGCTTGTAGGGCCGCCAGGCTTCCCCATTACCTGGGCGGAGCAGCAAGGGGACTCTCAGTTAAGAGCCCCACTGTTGCAGCCTTGCTATGGGCTGGAGGTACCAGGGGTTGTGGCACAGTTAGACCACCCCCAGATTACCTGCCAGCCAGGAGCCAAGGTGGGTGCATCTGCACCAGCAACCCTGGGCTCATCCCCGGTAATGGGGAGACAGTGTCAGGGAGAGGGCCTCACTCAGGTGTCCCTAGGGTCCAGGCTAGGATTAGCTAGGGGGAAGCGGAGTGAGGGGAGGCTGCAGGTAGGAAGCCAGCAGCAGATCTCAGTGAGAGAAAGAGGGCTAGTGTTAGCCAGGGTGGGAAAGCAGCAGGTATCGCAGCTAGAGTTTCCCGTTACCCTGGCAGAGCCCCAGGGGGGTTCTCAGATCAGCAACCCCCTGTTGCAGCCTAGCTATGGGCTGGAGGTATCATGGGCAGTGGCAGGCTTGTGCCACCCCAGGGATACCTGCCAGCCAAGCGCTAAGGCGGTTGCATCTGGAGAGGTGCCCCTGAGCTCATCCCTGGTAAGGGGGAGACAAGGTCAGGGAGGTAGGTGCACTCAGGTAGTTCCAGGGTCTGGGTTAGGATTGCCCAGGGAGGCGAGGAGTGCAGGTGGGCTGCAGGGAGGTAAGCAGCAGGCTGAGGTGCTGGGCCTAGGGGAGGCTAGGCAGGGAGGCACCGTGTAGCAGGGGAAGATAGGAAGTCAGTGGGGTGTCAGGCAGCTGGCAGAAGCTAGGGGTGGGCTAAGTAGGCAGAAAGTCCCTTGCTCTGACGGGCCAGGAGTGACCCCTCTGACAGATTCCCCCGGGTCCCCAAAGGAGGGGCTGTGGGTAGATAGGCAGCCAGGGAGGAGAGTCAGGAGTATAGCGGAGCAGCTACGGGTGGGCACAGAGCCAGGGCAGGTAGGGTCCCTACAGAATCGTGACATAACCCTGTCCCAGACTTGGTTGACAGGAAAGCGACGGTCTGTGCTATATAGCTGGTCTCCTGCTGGGGCAGAGGGAGGCAAAGGAGAATGCCCGGCTTTGCAGGAACTGGACTTTCCAATCCACTGTGTACCGGACAATGCCGGAGGACAATTTTGCCAGGCCAATCCCTCAGGACGTAATGAGGGCGTCAAGGGCGCCCGTGGTACCCCAGTGCCTGGGGGAGGCGACTGGGGCACCAGGGCCCCATTGAGCCGGGGAGGTGTGACGATAGTGAGGGTTTGGCCCGGGATTAACGGGGTTACACCCCAAGGGCCCCCCTCTAACATCACCAGGGAGACAAGGGGTTAACTGGGCTGAGGCCCAGAAATGTGATTTTACCCTTGTTATAACCTGTAAATGTATTTTCCCCTGTCCCATTGTAATGTCTGGGTTAATCAGTGTTTGCATAACACACACACTGGATCATCAGGGGTTAATAAGCTACAGTTTAAGGAAATTCCACTGTATGGTGTCTTTTCAGGAAACCTGGACTTCAAAGGGCTTAATTGGAGTGGAAGGTGAAAAGCAGAAGGGTTTTTAAAATGTACAGGCAGAATGCCTGCCTTTGTAATGCATGAGGAACCAAATGGTGCCTCATATGAGTCTAGTCACGTGTGATATTCACTGGAAGTGTATATCAACAGAGAGGTGTGATACATCGCCCTGATCAATAGGTAACTGACCTAATTGGATATGCGAAAAGCCAAAAGCCTGCTTCAAAAGGTTTTATTGATGGGGCCAGGGGGGGGGGGGGGCTACCCCCAACAGCAAATCAAAGTGAGTAACTTTATTAAATATAAGAATATTATGAGATGTCCTGGGCGGAAAAGGATAAGAGTTACATATGTGTATCCGTTGGATGGAGCCCATCGTTTTGAGGCTAAACATTGTACATTTACCCGTTACGAAATGCCAGATATTAATATCTCTATTAATTTTCATATTACAATGTAATGATGGGTCTCTCTACGACCGTCAGGTGTCACAGGCCGTATTAATATATCTCACCTGACTGTGTGTATTACGGAACGGAAGTTATGCAATGATATGCAGTAAATATGAAACTTTGGTTGAGTTCTGAGGAACCCCTGTTGTGATGAGCAGGAAAGGAGAATTTACAAACCTGATCATCAAAGACCAAGGCTAAGTGGCTAATTGCTTATGCTTGGCCCAACGGACAAAAGGAATTAACCAGAGTCAGTGTAACTTTTCACACTGACCATGGAATTCCAAACCTAGCTTCAAAAGCTTCAAAGAGGATTTTACGGAGCCGTAAACTGGGAAAGAGGGGGGTTAAAATGATATATAAGTCAAAGCCACCCTTTACCCAAGTTGTTCATGTTCATGTTGTTCATGCAAAGTTGTTCATTGTTCTTCATGCAAATGATCTTCAGGTCTGCATGTCATCAGGCCTGTTGTGCTATACCATCTTGATTGCTGAGAAGGAATGCCATGCATGTGTCCTGCCTGTTTTGCTGTGATGTCAACTGGGAAATGGGAGAAGTGGCAGTCTGTAATCCTGCTGGCTGTCTTGCCATAATCTTTACGTAAGTGTCTATATTTTGCCTGTTATTGTATAATCTGTTGTGTTCACCTTTATCAAGGAATAAATTCTATTTATCATATCTAAGTCTCCTCCCAGTTCAAACCCAGGTATATATATATTTATATATAGTTTTGGTGTAAATTACAGCCTGTTGCAAGCTCTCGTGACAGTGCTATGGTAAAGAAGCAGCATTTCTGTATTTTAATAATATTGTACAGTGAGCAGGGGGTTCCCTGAGCCAGAACTTAATGCTCAGGGGACCCCCTGCTCCTGCACAATATTATTAAAAATACAGAAATGCTGCTTCATTACCTTAGCGTATAGCCGCTAAGGCAATGAAGGGGTTAACCCACTGTGCCCGCTTTATTGTGGGTAGCAGGGGTGGGTGAGGGGGGTATTTGGCCCTTGTGTGAGTTTAGGACTTGCGGCTCTCGTGACAGGCTTGTAATTAACTGGTGGCAGCTGGCGGGACTGAACTGGACCTGGATTACAGTATTCTGCGGGGTACTGTGATCCAGTGGGAACTTGATGGTAATTGCATGTTCCTGGGACTAAAGATATTGAACACACAGTGTACAACATATAACACAAGATATGGCACCTCCTCACTGTTCCCCTACTTGTGAGAAGCATTGCCTCCAGAACCAAAGTGCCGGCCATCTGTCTGACTGGAGCCGGGCACTGAGACCGGAGGAGTGCATCAAGTCGGCGCGGGGACCAGCAGCCAGCAAGGCTGAGAGAGAGACAGCAATCGGTGAGCATGAAACCCGACAGGCTGAGCAAAGATCCACAGCTGCAGCTGCTGTAACCATCAGACATGTGGAGGGAGCGGGTGGTCTTGCACCAGGAGAGGTATTGGCCGTTGAGGCGGCCAGTCCATTTTACCCAGAATTGCTGGCCCTGATGTTTGCGCAGGGAGAGATGTCCCCAGCAGAGCGGCTCGAGCAGCTGAAGCTGGCGATGATCCGACCCACTTATCCCCTCCCAGAGCCCGGCGCTCAAGCATCTCCGCTCTGGACTCCGTTGCCCCTTGCTGGGGTTAGTCCACCGGTGGCGGAGAAGCTCTGGAATGAGCCCGGCGCTCAGGCAACTTCGCTCTGGACTCCGTTGCCCCTTGCTGGGGTTAGTCCACCGGTGGCGGAGAAGCACCGGCAGTTGCTGCGGCACTGCCAACAAATGGGCCACAATAATGCCCAGTGCCATAACCGTGCGCGGTCAGGCGAAGAAGCCCCTCAGGGCCAACGCTCACGAGCTGCGGAAAAGATGACCCAGTTAGCGGTACCCTCTGATGGCTCCCGCCCAGCCGGGGCGACAACCCTCCTCGGGACGTCTCCTGGAGAACCTGGACGGGCTGCATCAGCAACAGCGGCGGAGAGCAGCGGCCATCCACCTGATCCCGGCGGAGAACCAGCGGCGGCAGCAGAGAAGAAGCCGCCACTCTGGCATCCTGCCGGCGGCAGTTCTATTTGGGGGGAGGGACAGGGTTTGCGGGAGGGGGTTATTTTACCAAGTTTGCATGGAGCTGTGTTCCTCCACAAAGACCTGGGACCCTTGTCCTGCACCATTTTACCTGTACCCAACCCGGGCGCTGTTGCGGCAGCGGACCGGTGCTGCCCAGCCCAGATGGGGCCGGCGGCGGCCGCTCCAGTCCCCCTGCATTTGGGACCAATGAAGGTGGCGGTCTCTGCGGGGACCAGCGAGGTAAGCCAGACCAAGTCGCAGACTGACCCTGACTTATTTTTCCCTATGACTGTACCCTGTTGTTTCACTATAGGGGTGACCGGGGGGTGGCAGGAGATAGGGGTACCAGGGGAGGGGAAGGACGGGCAGCTTGTAGGGCAGCTAGATGTCCCCATTACCCTGGTGGAGGAGCAAGGGGACTCTCAGTTAAGAGCCCCACTGTTGCAGCCTTGCTATGGGCTGGAGGTGTCCGGGGTTGTGGCAAAGTTAGACCACCCCCAGATTACCTGCCAGCCAAGAGCTAAGGTGGGTGCATCTGCACCAGCAACCCTGAGCTCATCCCTAGTAATGGGGAGACAGTGTCAGGGAGATGGCCTCACTCAGGTGTCCCTAGGTTCCAAGTTAGGATTAGCTAGGGAGAAGCGGAGTGAGGGGAGGCTGCAGGTAGGTAGCCAGCATCCGTTCTCAAGGGAGGGGAAGGAAGGGCAGCTTGTAGGGCCGCCAGGCTTCCCCATTACCTGGGCGGAGCAGCAAGGGGACTCTCAGTTAAGAGCCCCACTGTTGCAGCCTTGCTATGGGCTGGAGGTACCAGGGGTTGTGGCACAGTTAGACCACCCCCAGATTACCTGCCAGCCAGGAGCCAAGGTGGGTGCATCTGCACCAGCAACCCTGGGCTCATCCCCGGTAATGGGGAGACAGTGTCAGGGAGAGGGCCTCACTCAGGTGTCCCTAGGGTCCAGGCTAGGATTAGCTATGGGGAAGCGGAGTGAGGGGAGGCTGCAGGTAGGAAGCCAGCAGCAGATCTCAGTGAGAGAAAGAGGGCTAGTGTTAGCCAGGGTGGGAAAGCAGCAGGTATCGCAGCTAGAGTTTCCCGTTACCCTGGCAGAGCCCCAGGGGGGTTCTCAGATCAGCAACCCCCTGTTGCAGCCTAGCTATGGGCTGGGGGTATCATGGGCAGTGGCAGGCTTGTGCCACCCCAGGGATACCTGCCAGCCAAGTGCTAAGGCGGTTGCATCTGGAGAGGTGCCCCTGAGCTCATCCCTGGTAAGGGGGAGACAAGGTCAGGGAGGTAGGTGCACTCAGGTAGTTCCAGGGTCTGGGTTAGGATTGCCCAGGGAGGCGAGGAGTGCAGGTGGGCTGCAGGGAGGTAAGCAGCAGGCTGAGGTGCTGGGCCTAGGGGAGGCTAGGCAGGGAGGCACCGTGTAGCAGGGGAAGATAGGAAGTCAGTGGGGTGTCAGGCAGCTGGCAGAAGCTAGGGGTGGGCTAAGTAGGCAGAAAGTCCCTTGCTCTGACGGGCCAGGAGTGACCCCTCTGACAGATTCCCCCGGGTCCCCAAAGGAGGGGCTGTGGGTAGATAGGCAGCCAGGGAGGAGAGTCAGGAGTATAGCGGAGCAGCTACGGGTGGGCACAGAGCCAGGGCAGGTAGGGTCCCTACAGAATCGTGACATAACCCTATCCCAGACTTGGTTGACAGGAAAGCGACGGTCTGTGCTATATAGCTGGTCTCCTGCTGGGGCAGAGGGAGGCAAAGGAGAATGCCCGGCTTTGCAGGAACTGGACTTTCCAATCCACTGTGTACCGGACAATGCCGGAGGACAATTTTGCCAGGCCAATCCCTCAGGACGTAATGAGGGCGTCAAGGGCGCCCGTGGTACCCCAGTGCCTGGGGGAGGCGACTGGGGCACCAGGGCCCCATTGAGCCGGGGAGGTGTGACGATAGTGAGGGTTTGGCCCGGGATTAACGGGGTTACACCCCAAGGGCCCCCCTCTAACATCACCAGGGAGACAAGGGGTTAACTGGGCTGAGGCCCAGAAATGTGATTTTACCCTTGTTATAACCTGTAAATGTATTTTCCCCTGTCCCATTGTAATGTCTGTGTTAATCAGTGTTTGCATAACACACACACTGGATCATCAGGGGTTAATAAGCTACAGTTTAAGGAAATTCCACTGTATGGTGTCTTTTCAGGAAACCTGGACTTCAAAGGGCTTAATTGGAGTGGAAGGTGAAAAGCAGAAGGGTTTTTAAAATGTACAGGCAGAATGCCTGCCTTTGTAATGCATGAGGAACCAAATGGTGCCTCATATGAGTCTAGTCACGTGTGATATTCACTGGAAGTGTATATCAACAGAGAGGTGTGATACATCGCCCTGATCAATAGGTAACTGACCTAATTGGATATGCGAAAAGCCAAAAGCCTGCTTCAAAAGGTTTTATTGATGGGGCCAGGGGGGGGGGGCTACCCCCAACAGCAAATCAAAGTGAGTAACTTTATTAAATATAAGAATATTATGAGATGTCCTGGGCGGAAAAGGATAAGAGTTACATATGTGTATCCGTTGGATGGAGCCCATCGTTTTGAGGCTAAACATTGTACATTTACCCGTTACGAAATGCCAGATATTAATATCTCTATTAATTTTCATATTACAATGTAATGATGGGTCTCTCTACGACCGTCAGGTGTCACAGGCCGTATTAATATATCTCACCTGACTGTGTGTATTACGGAACGGAAGTTATGCAATGATATGCAGTAAATATGAAACTTTGGTTGAGTTCTGAGGAACCCCTGTTGTGATGAGCAGGAAAGGAGAATTTACAAACCTGATCATCAAAGACCAAGGCTAAGTGGCTAATTGCTTATGCTTGGCCCAACGGACAAAAGGAATTAACCAGAGTCAGTGTAACTTTTCACACTGACCATGGAATTCCAAACCTAGCTTCAAAAGCTTCAAAGAGGATTTTACGGAGCCGTAAACTGGGAAAGAGGGGGGTTAAAATGATATATAAGTCAAAGCCACCCTTTACCCAAGTTGTTCATGTTCATGTTGTTCATGCAAAGTTGTTCATTGTTCTTCATGCAAATGATCTTCAGGCCTGCATGTCATCAGGCCTGTTGTGCTATACCATCTTGATTGCTGAGAAGGAATGCCATGCATGTGTCCTGCCTGTTTTGCTGTGATGTCAACTGGGTAATGGGAGAAGTGGCAGTCTGTAATCCTGCTGGCTGTCTTGCCATAATCTTTATGTAAGTGTCTATATTTTGCCTGTTATTGTATAATCTGTTGTGTTCACCTTTATCAAGGAATAAATTCTATTTATCATATCTAAGTCTCCTCCCAGTTCAAACCCAGGTATATATATATTTATATATAGTTTTGGTGTAAATTACAGCCTGTTGCAAGCTCTCGTGACAGTGCTATGGTAAAGAAGCAGCATTTCTGTATTTTAATAATATTGTACAGTGAGCAGGGGGTTCCCTGAGCCAGAAATTAATGCTCAGGGGACCCCCTGCTCCTGCACAATATTATTAAAAATACAGAAATGCTGCTTCATTACCTTAGCGTATAGCCGCTAAGGCAATGAAGGGGTTAACCCACCATGCCCGCTTTATTGTGGGTAGCGGGGGTGGGTGAGGGGGGTATTTGGCCCTTGGTGTGAGTTTAGGACTTGCGGGGGGTTGCGGGTGCACTTAACCCCTTCACGACCGTAGCAGTTAATACCGCTACGGTCATGAAGGGGTTAACCCCTACCGCTACCCCCCGCAAGCCCTAAACAACCACCGTTGGGGCTAATACCCCCTTCACCCACCCCCGCTACCCACAATAAAAAAAACTCACACACAGCAGCCGCCCCAAAAAAAATAAAATCTAAATAAATAAATAAATAGATAAATGAATATAAATAAATACATTTAAAATACATTTTTATTCATAGTGTAGATGTGCAGGAGATCTCCGGAGCTGAATCGCATTGGTTTCAGGTCCTGGGACCCCCTGCTCCCCGAGATACAGCCCCCTTTATGAGGTGCCGGTATCCCTCTGCATTTGAAGGTCCCGATCACGTGACCGTGGCCTGTAAACCAAGCAGAGGGATACCGGCACCCCCTAAAGGGGCCTGTATCTCGGGGAGCAGGGGGTCCCCAGACCTAAAACCAAAGCGGTTCAGCTCCGGAGACCCCCTGCACATCTACATTATGAATAAAAATGTATTTTAAATGTATTTATTTCTATTCATGTATTTATTTATTTAGATTTATTTATTAATTGTGCTGCTGCTGTGTGTGAATTTTTTTTATTGTGGGTAGCTGGGGTGGGTGAAGGGGGTATTAGCCCCAACGGTGGTTGTTTAGGGCTTGCGGGGGGTAGAGGTTGCACTTAACCCCTTCACAACCTTAGCGGTATTAACTGCTACGGTCGTGAAGGGGTTAAGTGCACCCGCAACCCCCCCGTAAGTCCTAAACTCACACCAAGGGCCAAACACCCCCTTCACCCACCCCCGCTACCCACAATAAAAAAAATTCACGCACAGCAGCCCCACAATTAATAAATAAATCTAAATAAATACATGAATATAAATAAATATATACAGTATGTATATAACAACAATCTCTATACATATATATATATATATACTGTATATACATATATATATATACAGTAAATACACACACATGATGAACCAATATACAAATAAATGTAGAAGGGTTATAAAAACCATACTGTCCTACAAATAACACTTCTCCATACAGACACACTACATTACAATGAATTTCCTTTAATAATCCTAACTGATCTTACAATCTAAATCATCAAATGCCAATGAAACACCTCACATTCCAATCATCACATTGCATTTACATTGTATAAATGATGCATAAAATCTATGCACCATATACATACTGCAAATGAATGTGAACAATCTCATTGCAAGCTAAATACAAATACTGTACTCCAAACAAGTCAACTATTTTAACCAATCAAGTAAACAAAAATCAATATATAAGTACCAACCAGAAAACAAAATTTAAAACCACAGCTAACCCTTACAATACCAAGGATTACTTCTATCTAATTGTAAAAAACATTATACTGTACAAACATTTAAGCATTGCAATAAACAACATAAAGTACAGTACATCCCCTGTATCTCCCTGCCTTGAGTGTAATCTGTGTAAAGCCCCCTCCCCCTATTGTGTCTGTTAAATCTCCCTGCCTGTGTTGCTGTGAGTTCAGTTTATGTAAATGTGGGGAGGGGGTGGGGGGACCCGATGTGCATACTGTGAGGTCTAACCACCCTCACCCACTACCCACATACCGTTACCCCCCCATCCTGGCCATGGCCCCTCCGCTTCTGCAAAACAGACACAAAAATTAAAACATCCAAAGTAATGTCCCCTAACCCCTTAATCACCATCGCGGTTATTTACCGCTACAGTCCGTTACAGGGGTTAACCCACCCTCACCCACCACTCGTGAGGCCTACATACCCTCCCACACTAACCCCCCCCCCCCCGTGAGGCCTAACCACCCTCACCCAGTACCCACAAGGGAGGCCTACCCACATACCGTTGGGGAAACACCCCCCCCCACCCCCAGTACCCACAATAAAAACAACACAGTGACCCACAATAAACATCATTCTATTTATTAAATACATTACCCACCCCCTGTGCCCCCCCATAAATACATGATTTATTCTTTTACAAACAGGGTTCATAACGCAGCCCCACGCAAGTCCCCGGTGGGCTGGCGGGGCACCTGACAGACCTACAGGGTACCAGCAGCCCTTTTTAAACAGGTTCTGGAGGCCTGCTGGTTGGTCCCGCCAGCACCATGGCCCCCAGGTGGTCACTTTGGGTAACCGTGGGCCACAATTGGGTCCCCACGGTAGGCCCGCGGATGTCTGGGAGCCCCGGGTCAGACCCACAGGTGTCTGCGGGGCCTCGGGTGGTTCCCACGGGGGTCTGGGGAACTCACGGGTGCTCACTACGGGTCCGTGGTGCCCCCACAGAAGTGGGACCACACATCATCATACCCGCACCTACTGGTCGGCGGTGCCCCCACAGAAGTGGGACCACACAGCTTCATCCCCGCAGACTACAGGTCGGCGGTGCCCCCACAGATGTGAGGCCACCGCTTCATCCCCGCATGTGTCACCCGTGGAACCACCAGCCTGGTAACCGTGAGATACCCGAGGAAACCGTGGTCTCCAGAGGTCCCACGCGGAACCACGGAACAAACCCTGAATGTAAAAAAAATAAACCTGGCCTATACATTCAATACATACACCCCCCTCCAGCAGGTGTCTCCACTCTTGAAGAGCCATCTTCACGGCCAGAAGTTCCCTGTTACCCACATCATAGTTCCTCTCGGCAGACGATAATTTCTTGGAAAAATATGCACAGGGATGTAACTTATCTTGGGGCGTGGGTCTCTGGGAAAGAACGGCACCAGCGCCGCAATCAGAAGCGTCGACCTCCAGGACGAAGGGAAGTTCGATGTTGGGATGACGGAGAATAGGTGCGGATATACAGTAAAGGCTTCCTTGAGTGTCTCGAAGGCGGAGATAGCCTCGGGTGACCAAGCAGAAGGATCAGCTCCTTTTTTGGTGAGCGCAGTGAGGGGTGCCACAATGGTGGAAAAACTCCGTATAAACTTACGATAGTAATTAGCGAACCCTAAAAAATGTTGTATGGCCTTGAGAGAGTTGGGTCTTGGCCATTCAGTGACTGCTTGAAGTTTACCGGAGTCCATCATAAACCCCTCATCGGAAATGATATACCCCAGGAACGGAGTAGAGGTCGTATGAAAGGTGCACTTCTCCAGTTTGGCGTACAAATGGTGTTCACGGAGACGGGAAAGGACGTAGGAGGTGTGGTGTATATGGTCCTGGAGATCTTTGGAAAAAATCAGGATATCATCCAAGTATACAATAACAAAAATATTGAGTACCTTACGAAAGACGTCGTTGATGAAATCCTGGAAGACAGCGGGAGCATTACATAAGCCGAAAGGCATTACCAGATATTCGTAGTGTCCACTACGCGTGTTGAAGGCCGTCTTCCATTCATCCCCCTTCCTGATGCGCACCAGGTTATAGGCACCACGTAGATTCAACTTGGAAAAAACCTTCGCCCCCTGTAATTTATCGAACAGTTCGGTAATAAGGGGAAGGGGGTAACGATTTTTAATAGTGATGTGGTTTAAACTCCTGTAGTCGATACAAGGCCTCAACGACCCGTCCTTTTTCTTGACGAAGAAAAACCCAGCCCCTGCTGGGAATTGGAGTGACGAATAAAGCCTTTCTTGAGATTCTCCTGGATATATTCATCCATAGCGTGAGATTCTGGTAACGACAAGGGGTAGGTCTTGGACTTGGGTAGAGAGTAACCTGGAACTAGATCGATCGGACAATCGTAAGTCCTGTGTGGCGGAAAGAGGTCTGACTGTACCTTATTGAAAACGTCCCGGAATTGATGGTAAACGAAAGGTAGAATAACTTCGGGAACAGAGGTATTGGCCAGCAGTTGATGAGTCTCGTCTGACCTCGGCCTCCAGGAAATGGTGGCAGAGGAAGTCCAGTCAATGAGAGGATTGTTAAGCTGTAGCCAAGGAAGACCAAGGGTGATGGGTATCCCATGAGCGTGAATGGCATCGAGAACTAAGATCTCCTTGTGCAGATGTGAGGACAGAAGCAAGGGAGCCGTCTCTAAGGAGATGTGGGCCGGGGTAAGAGGACGTCCATCGATACAGACGAGTGCGATGGGAACCTTCTTTCTCACGAGTGGTATGCGGTTTAACCTGGCGAATTCAAGATCCACAAAGTTTCCTCCAGCTCCTGAGTCAATGAAAGCGGCGGTAGAAGTCTTGAACTTATCGCCTGAAAGGGAGACTGGAAATGTAAGTTTCTTAGGGAGTTCACCTTTAGAAAGGGGACGTGGAGACATTACACCCAGAGAGAGCCCCTCTGTACTCACTGGGTGTTCCCGTTTCCCGGATGCAGTGGACACTCCCGAACCAGATGTTCCATGGATCCGCAGTAGAAACACAATCCCCTGGCGTGGCGGAACTGCCGTATCGGTGTGCGGATGCGTTGTACCCCCAATTGCATTGGCTCTGGCAACTCCAGTGCAGGAGTGTTGCTGGGAGTACTGGAGAACGGAACTTGAAAGTTATGGACGCGAGTGCGCTGATGCTCTGAGCGGCGTACCTGGATACGTTGATCCACTCGGACAGCCAAATCAATGAGGACTCCAATTGATCCGGCCTGGATTGGCGAGAGAGTTCATCCTTGATGGGATCTGCCAGGCCTTGCCAGAACACGGAGACGAGAGCCTCTTGTCCCCAGTTAGTCTCGGCTGCTAGAGTCCGGAATTCCACAGCATACTGCGTCCCTGAGTGATCTGGAGGAGAGAAACAGATGCCATCTCCCGACGAGCGGAAGAATCGAAAACTTGTTGAAACTCGGCTTTAAATGCCGGGTAATCTTGGGTAAGGTCAGAACGTCGCTCCCAAACCGGGGAAGCCCAAGCCAGGGCGCTGCCAGTGAGGAGGTTATAAATGTAGGCTACCTTCTTGCGATCAGTATTGTAGAGATGGGGAGCCATTTCAAACTGCACCTCACACTGGTTTAGGAAACCCCTACAATCTTGCGGTTCACCTGCATAAGGCTTGGGGGGAGGAATCCTTACATCTGAGCTGCTAACTGCGCTTGCAGAGTGGGGGCTTACATCTGGCGGGGTCGCGGTCGGTACCCTGTCTGAGAGTACTGCGACCTGGCGTGTAAGTGTCACAATTTGATCCGCCATGGCCCGGTTATGCTGAAGCAGATTAGAGAGAAACAGTTGAAGTTCGGTCTGGTCTGCGTCTTGTGGGCTCGACATAATGTTACACCGGTGCTGCCCGCAGACCAGACCCATCCCCTGTGCTGAGGTGGGATGTAGGGATACACGCACCCGCAGCAAAGGGAGCGCATCCGGAGTGTGGTGTTAATCTTGCCAGGTATAGTAATGAAGACAATACTTGCCTGTACCGGTAGTAGAGGAGGAGTAGTTATTGCCGTTGCCAAGATCAGGGATAGGAGAGTTGCGGATGATCGAAGGTATAAGCCATGTTACAGGGATGCCAGAAGTCACGAAGTCCAAGTAGAGCCGAAGTCGAGAGCCAGAGGGGGTAGTCGTCCAATCCGCGTCAATACCTGAGGAGTCACTGAGAGAGTAGTCAAATGCTTCCATACAGAACTATGTCGAGCGACGAGTGATGGGAAGCACAGGCATAATAAAGCTGGGCAGGCCAATGGGAAAAGGGGGCAGGCCTGGAGGACTGCAAGGAGTCCTCCCTGATAGGAGGGAGGTGTTTCAGCCCAGCTGAGTGTAATCATTGATTTGCATGGAACTGTGTGATGCTTGGGGGCGATGCCTCACTGCAGGTGCAGTGGTTAAAAGTGCTCTGTTAGGCGTGTGCTCTGTAAGCTGGGAATGCATGCACATAACGTCTGAGGCTGGCGTGCGTGTAGGTGTGCGTGCAGGAGGGCGTGGGCGCGCCCGGCGCTGAGCAGAGGAATCGCCGAGAGGAGTGATCCCGCGACGGCGGCAGGGGCGAGGAGCCGTGGAGGACGGTAAGGCAGGATTGTTTTGTGGGTCCAGGGGCTCCCTGCGGAGAGGGGGTGCTCTGTGTGGGAAGCGAGGAGAACGCCGATTCCTGACAGCACCATATACATTCTGCAAATAAATGTGAACAATATCATTGCAAGCTAAATACAAATACTGTACTCCAAACAAGTCAACTATTTTAACCAATCAAGTAAACAAAAATCAATTAGCAATCATTATTTACATCCCTAAACAATTGACAGTCCATCCCGAACAATGAAACAATTAACTAATTCACACCTCAATCAGAACAATTGAGCATGTGAAAAAATATACAAAGTACCAACCGGAATACAAACTTTAAAACCAAGGCTAGCCCTGACCTCCCTCAAACACACAATACAATATCAACAATTACATCTATCTAATTTTAAAATACTTTAAACTCACAATAAAGCATAGCAGCATAGACAAATTAATTTAAAACACATCAAATCAAGCTTTTAAAACAACATCATTTCTTACCCTGTATGTATATATCTCTCTAGACATATATACATACATACATACATACATACAGTGGCAAGAAATGATATACCACAAAAAAAAATACACATGTTAAAAATGCTTTTAAAAAAATTAACAAGTTAAATAAAATACATTTCTTTAGTTCACTTACCATTACTTGCCCCCACCGACTCCCGTTGCGCAGCTTACTCACGAACCAATCCACCATGCACAGGAACCCATAAAATAAAAAACCATAAAATAATAAACATTAAACTAAAAATTCAAATCAATCCACGGGTCTTCTAATTGTAATCCATCTTTATCTTCATCTGTATTCTTCTTTCTTCTATCTTCTTCTCGGCGGGGCGGGGTCTTCTTTCCATCTTCGGCCACGCTCTGGTCTTCTTTCTTGTCCGTAGGTCCTTCCTCCGCGGCGTCTGGCTTCAAAATGAGACGACATAGGCTTTTAAATGCCTATGACGTCACATTTTCGTCATATGGTTCCCACGGCCCTGATTGGGCTGTGAAAACCATGTGTTTTGGCCGATAAAAATAAAAATGATGACGTCACTTAAAGGCAATGACAGCACAGCCAATCAGAATGGCTTTGCTTCAATTGCCTTTAAGATGACGTCATGAAAAGACACATGGCCGCCCTCACATGGTATGGTAGCCAATCAGAGCTTGGGAACTCCATCCCTACTCTGATTGGCTCTAGTATACCATGTGACAAAGGCTTGGGGGGAAAAAGGATGTGACGTCATTGAAAGCTTGTCACATGGTACTAGAGCCAATCAGAGCGTGGAAACTCTATCCCAACTCTGATTGTCAGAGGTGAGGAGCGGCGCATTCCAGGTATCTGCCAGGTACATACTGGGTATTTGCTCGAATAAAGTGTGTCGGTGCAGTATGCATAAATGTGTGTGTAATGTATTTTACAATTAGATACTGCACCGACACACTTTATTCGAGCAAATACCCAGTATGTACCTGGCAGATACCTGGAATGCGCCGCTCCTCACCTCTGACAAGCCCCGTTTCGTTTGCCTTCCCAGCCTGGGTTCATGCCTGGCTGACGGGCGGCTGATCTGTTAAATGATAATGATTAGGATTTAATAGGCTGCAATGCTTCGCGTGTCTACCAGATGGCATAAATTCATGAATTGTAATGCAGTATATATATATATACTGTGCAGTATTGCAGCCAGCGGGAATAAAATGCTTCAATCCCTGCCTGGAAAATACCTCAATGCACTCGGGCAGAAAACAGTCACAAACCTCAATACACCCGGGTATACCCGAATTCGTGGGACTAGCCGAGCTCGAATAAAGTGTGTCGCCAGTGTAGATGTAATTTTTCGTCTTGTATGGTGTACTTTAGGTCATGGTGAGGCTTGCTTTTGTATATTGTATTCTTTTTGGTACTTATATTTTGTCTGATGCTAACTTGTTCTGTTTAATGATTGAAATAGTTAATTGTTTAATTGTTATGGATGGAATTTAAATTGTTTAGTGATTTAATTAATGAATGCTAATTGATTTATGGTGACTTGATTGGTTTAAATAGAATACTTGTTTGGATGTATTGGTATTTTGTTTGGAATATGTTATTGTTAACATTCATTTGCAGAGTGTACATGGTGCATAGATTGTATGCATCATGTATACAATGTAAATGCAATGTTTTGATTGGCATTTGAGGCTTTTGATTGGCATTTGAGGATTTTGATTGGAAGATGAGGTTGTATTTTTTAAGGAAATATGATTTTATTGTACTGTGTCTGTATGGATAAGTGGTATTTGTAGTAGAGCATGTTTTTGATAATCCTTCTACATTTATTTGTATATTGGTTCATCATGTGTGTATATATATATTTATGTGTATATATATTGATGCATGATGAAGCCACTGTACAAATGAATGGGTGAAGGGTGGGTATCGAGCCTGGGTGGCGTAACCCCTTAATTACCTTTGCGGTTATTATCCGATAAGGTGATTAAGGGGTTAATTGATATCTGAATGTTATTGCTATGTATTGGCTATGTATTTTGTTGGCAACGGAGGACAAGGATTGTGCTGGCGACGGGGGCTTCTTATTGATGAGGTCAGTAGAACTTTATTTATTTTATTATGCTAGTTAATGTGTTTAATAATGGGCAAATAATCTATTATCCCTATCTGGATAATAGTTATTTTGCACATTATTATACTGTATGTGTTGGGGGGGGGGGGGGAATTGATGTATTGAATGTAAATGTTAGGTTTATTTTTTTTACATTCAGGGTTGGTTCCTTTTGGTTCTGCTAGAGACCTCTGGAGACCACCTGCGGTATCCTTGGGCTTCTCACGGGTATCAGGCTGGTGGGTCCACGGGGGACACCTGCAGGGAAGAACCGGTGGCCCAACATCTGTGGGGGTACCGCGGACCCGTAGTGCCCACCCGTGGGTCCCCAGACCCCCATGGGAACCACCCAAGGCCCCTCAGACACCTGTGGGTCTGACCCGGGGCCCCCAGACATCCATAAGCCTACCGTGGGGACCCAATAGTGGCCCACGGTGACCCGCGGAGACCATCTGGTGGGCCATGGCACCTGGCGGGACCCACCAACAGGCCTCCAGAACCTGTATGAAACAAGTTGCTGGTAACCTGTAGGTCTGTGAGGTGACCCGTCAGGCCCACCGGGGACTCACGTGAGCCTGGGGTATGAACCCTGTATGTAAAAGAATAAATCATGTATTTATGGGGGGGCACAGGGGTGGGTTATGTATTTAATAAATATAATGATGTTTATTGTGGGGCAGTGTATTGTTTTTATTGTGGGTACTGGGGGTGGGGGGAGGGGTTATTGGCCCAAGGGTATGTGGGTAGGCCTCCCGGCTGGGTAGTGGGTGAGGGTAGTTAGGCCTCACGGGGTGGGGGGTTAGTGGGAGAGGGTATGTACTGCTGCGGCCGAGTTTATTCGAGCATTTGCCCGTTCTCGGCCGCAGCAGTAGCCTGGCGCGCGCCGGAGGGTGACGGGCGAGCGCAAAAGCAGCGGAAGAGCGCCCTCCGATCGGGGCGCTCTCCCTCCCGCTGCCGGGTCCGCCGGGTCCCCCGGAACCCCCTGCCGCCGTCCCCCACATCGCGGGACACCAGGGCTCCCTCGGGGAGCCCTGGACGCGCGTGCAGGGGGCGCACGCTCCCGATGACGCGTGACCGCGCGTCGGTGACGCGCGGCACGCCGAGGGGTGGCCACTAGCAAGCCTGGAAATCTCCCGGCTTGCGGATCTGGCCGCAGTGCAATAAACTGTGTCGCCAGTGTAGGCCTCCCGAGTGGTGGGTGAGGGTGGGTTAACCCCATAATGACTGTAGGGGTTAGGGGACATTACATTGGATGTTTTTATTCTTGTGTATGTCTTGCAGCATCAGAGGGGCATGGGCAGGATGAAGATGAGGATGAAGATGGCATTCATCGTGGGTGCCTGTAAAAGGTTACTGTAATATGTTTTTACTGTATTTATTGAAAGTTATATATATTTACAATGGGCAAATGCATTATTATCTATGTGTGGATAATAGTAATTTTGCCCATTACTGTATAGTATGTGTTAGGGGGGTGTATTTAGTTATTAATATTGTTTATTATTTTTGGAGGCGCAACATTGTTACCGCACTCCCGCGGGACCCCCGCTTGGTGAACCGGGGACACCCGGACCCCCGCGGGGTCAGCCGGGGACACCCGGACACCCGCGGGGTCAGCCGGGGACACCCGCCGGCCTGTTGTATTGGTGCTGCGCATGCAAAAAGGTAAACAAAGAATTTTTTCTAAGTCCTGCTTTTTAATCACCAGCCTTTAGCTGGTGAGCTTTATTCAGCGCAACTTTCACGTACGATCAGTTTGCGTTGCATAGTGAATCCTGCAGAATGGCAAGATTCAGTGCAAACAGCTGATCGTACGATAAAAGTTGGACTTTGAAAAAATTTCAAGAAAAAGTCAGTTTTAGAGCGCAAAGTGCCTGTTTGCGCGGCTTAGTAAATAGCGCTCGGCGGAACTTCACGTTCTAAGAGCACTTTGCGCTCTTAAAACGACTTATCACTGCTTAGTGTATAGCCCCCATAGATAAATATATTAGCAGTCAATGGGCAAGCAAAAACATATAAATAAAAAAATACAATAAAAAAACCTGAAAATTTTAAATTACATACATTCAATATTTTTCTTATGTTTACATGTCTTCACCCTCCGAATCCCGGCATATCAGGAAACTCTCGACCAAAAACGCCATCCTCCGACATCCTCAGCGATGCTCCGTGATCAGGTAAAAAAACCTTCTTTCTTCGATCTTCTTTTCTTTCTTTGTAATACATTGAACCCCATGTTAAATCTAAAACGGATGTTGACTTGACGGCTTCTTAAGCTAAAATGAGACGGAACAGGCCATCACATGGTACTACAGCCAGTGGGATTGAAGACAATCCCATTGGTTCCTGTACCATGTGACATTTTCCATTTTTTTTACAAAGGATGTGACATCACTTTAAGGGATGATGTCACATCCTTTGTAAAAAAAAAAAAGGAACACATCACATCAATCTCAGTGTTTTATTCGCTGGCAAGATATGCGCAGGGAGAGTCGGCTCTCTCTGTGCAGCTCGCATCCAGGTCGCACAGGGAGAACTTCGAGAGAGGCTGAGATTAGTTTTTTGACTTTGCTGAGCGGTTTAGGCATTTTCCTGCCACACGGTTTGAGTTGGGTTCAGATTCTTTCTGAATACCGTGATAACGCAACTGACAAAACTTTCAGAGAGAACATGCCAAACCTTGCGATGTGGCAGCGAACTCATCAAGGCTACTAGCATAGGCCCCAGAGAGTCAAAGGGAGAATATAGTCACATGGAGCAAAGAGTCATAAGGTCCAGAGTGTAAGAAGGGGTAGAGAGGGCAGAGAGTCACAGGGAGAAGAGAGTCACAGAGGCAGAAGGGGTAGAAATTCACAGGGGCCACAGGGGGCAGAGTGTTACTGGAGGCAGAGTGTCACAAGGGGGCAGAGAGGTCAAAAAGTCACTGGGGCAGAGTCAAAGGGAACGAGTCATAGGGGGTACAGAGTCACAGGGGCTAGAATGTCACAGGAGCAGAAGAGGCAGGGTGTCACAAGCGGGCAGAAAGTCACAAGGGGGAAGAGAGTCAACAGGGGCAGAGAGTCACAGGGGAAGAGAATCACAAGGGACAGAAAATCACAAGGGGCAGAGGGGCAGAGAGTTAAAGGGTGCACACAGTCACAAGGGAAAGAGAGTCACAAAGGGCACAGGTGGCAGAGAGTCACAGGGGAAAGAGTCGCAGGGGAAAGAAAGTCATAGGGGAAAGAGAGTCGCAGGGGGCAGAAGGGGCTGAGAGTCACAAGGGACAGAGAGTCACAAGGGGCAGATGGAGCAGAGAGTCACAAGAAGACAGAGAGTCACAAGGGGGCAGAGAGTCACAAGGGGAAGAGGAGGCAGAGAGTCCGAGGGGGCAGATAGTCACAAAGGGCAGAGATTCACTAGGGGCAGAGAGTCACAGAGGGTAGTTAGTCCCTGGGGGCAGAGAGTCAGAAGGGGGAAGGGAGTCACAGGGGAAAGAGAGTCACAAGGGGCAGATGGAGCAGAGAGTTACAGAGGGCACAGATTCACAAGAGGAAAAGAGTCACAGGGGGTTGTGAGTCTCTGGGGGCAGAGTGTCATAAAGCAAAGAGGCACAGAGGAAAGAGTCACAGAGGAAAGAGTCACAGGGGGCAGAGGGGGATGGGAGTCACAGGGGAAAGAGAGTCACAAGGGGCAGAAGGGGCTGAGGGTCACAAGAGGCAGAGGTGGCAGAGAGTAACAGGGGGCAGAGAGTCACAAAGGGGAAGAGAGTTATAGGGGGCAGAGGGTCACGGGGTTGAATCACAGGGGCAGAGGGGGAAGAGAGTCACATGGCTCAGATAGTTACAGGGGGCAGAGAGTCACAGGGGGCAAAGAGTCAAAAGTGGCAGAAGAGCCAGAGAGTCATGGGGAGCAGAGAGCCACAAGGGGCAGAGAGTCACAGGGGGCAGAGAGTCACAAGAGGAAGAGGGTCACAAGGAGCAGAGGGGGCAGAAAGTCACAGGGATTAAGAGTCACGGGGGCAGAGGGAGCAAAGAGTCACGGGGGTAGAGAGCACAGGGGGCATGGGGGCAAGAGAGACAGAGAGGCACAAGAGACAGAGAGAGCATTGGAGACAGAGGGGGCACAGGCAGCAGGGGTCACAGGAGACAGTCACAGGGGCACAAGAGACAGAGAGGGCAGAGAGTCATAAAAGACACAGGGCAGATAGTCACAGAAAATACACACACACATACACGACACCATGACGCCACTACGTCATATGATGCCGCAACATCGCTAAGATGAGGAGATGTCGGAGCAGGTAAGAGGACCCACTCTCTCCTCTGGCACCGAGCCCCACTTCATTTCAAGCTGGCTCTGGAACCCCGGCAGGAAATCACTGCCATAAAGAGTATGGTGCTTTGTAGTTTGTGATACCTTTTAGGGGATCAACATATAGAGTCGTAAGAGGTTTTTTGTGTTAACATTCAGCAAATTCCCATTTGACATACTGTATTGCAACTGCTCAACTACATCCAGAACTGATTAAATGCATATCCTATTAGAGGAATCAGGATGGTTACATTTAATTAAATGCTAATTAATTGTATTATGTAAATGTATCTGGTAAGAACATTTACTGCTTGCTTAATAATTAAAAGGTTCATGCTTTTTGGCTTTATCACAGTAAAGATGACTGTTCAACATTTTAGAATACATGTGTGATCCATGTGTGATGTGTGTTTTTGGCTGAATCAGTGTGCTGGATATGATCATACTGTAAACAAAGAAAACAGCATCAACTTTGATAAGCAAAATACAATCCAGCTAGAGAGCCTCTTATATATCACATCTAATCTAAACAAACATCAATAATAAATTGCCTGGCGTTCAAAGGCAAAGAAATCTCATTTGTGACCACATTAGCCTTATTATACAGCGATGCATACACCACAAAATGTGAACAATAAGAAACATAGAAGAAAATGATTGGACTGTTTTACGTATATCCAGAGTAATCGGAAAGCGGCCATCTTTGGTTTCTGATATAATTTATTTTTGGTCCTTGGTTTCTATTATAGCCTTAAATGTAAATAAAAGAAATAAATTGGTGCACTCACTGGATTTATGCAACTGCCTCAGGTCATAGCGATCATCCCCCAAGGGGGAGACCTATAATATAGAACACATCGTCCTAGAAATAAAAGGAACTGGCACTCCAGAGGACTTTCCTAGACACCACCATTACTATAAAGAACAAC
The DNA here is from genome assembly GCF_040206685.1 of Ascaphus truei. NCBI lineage: Eukaryota > Metazoa > Chordata > Amphibia > Anura > Ascaphidae > Ascaphus > Ascaphus truei. Next base: position 62,243,043 of record NC_134485.1, read on the forward strand.
CAACTACAGACTTCTGTATACCACAAACCTACAGACAGAGCCAGCTATTTGAGGGACAACAGCTTCCACCCCACACATACTAAGCATGCAACCATCTACAGTCAAGCCATACGATACAACCGGATATGCTCCGACACAGCAGACAGAGGCCAGCGGATTACAGCCTTGAGATCGGATTTCATAAACCATGGATATAACCACAGAATTGTAGACCAGCAAATCCACAAAGCCACCAGAATACCAAGAAGTGATCTCTGTGAATACAGACAGAAAGAGACAAGCGACAGGGTACCTTTTGTGGTCTCATACAGTATATCCAGACCTAGAAGCCCTACACAAGATTGCCAGAAATCTACAATCCATTCTCCTGTAAGATACAAGACTGCAACAGGTCTTCCCTGAAATACAATTATTATCATACAGACAACCTCATAATCTCAAAAAAATTATTGAGGAGTAAAGTATTCAATAGTACAACTGAATATGGACAAGACCATGCCAGGACGCAAGATGCAAAACTTGCTAAATGCTCCCTACAGTGGGCACAATACAAATACCACACAGGAATCTGGAGTACAAAATCAGAGGAAGGTTCACCTGTTCCTCTAGCAATGTCGTGTACCTCATAATGTGCATGAAATGCCCAGGGGGCTGCTACTACATAGGTAAGACGGGACAGGGGCTTAGCAAGAGAATTAATCTGCATCTCCCCAGCATCACATGCAGAATAAGAGACGGTCCTGTCGGCGAACATTTCTCTGACTCTGGCCATATGATGAACGGTCTGAAGGTGGCCATACTCAAAGGTAATCTTAGAACATCGAAAGAGAGATGGTTGCATGAATATAAATGTATGCAACTGTTTGGGACACAGCGGTGGCCTAAACTGAGACCGTAGCTTCATGAGTCACTACCTTGACACAAGAGAACTCTCTTCCCATGAGTGCTAAAGGCCATGTCTATACATACTGCGCTATATGAATGCACACACAGCTGTCTCTTACACATACATATGTGTATATATGTATATATATATGTACAATGTAATTCTATCCCTATACACCAATAGGGACCACATAGTATCCACACACATTAATAGTAATGCACCACCCTCTTACATTTCTACACCTACCCACACCATTGGTATACACTCGCACACACACCTTTTGTAAAGTGCTGTATACACTATGGGGGCTTAAGAAATGTATCACACATACACACACATACATACATACATACATACATACACACATACTCTTACATCACTAACATTCAGGGACCATTTAACACCATAAGTCATAAATTGCATACTGCACAGGGGGGAAGGATAGGCTTCAGGCAGATACATGCACTGTTTTTAAGTAAAAAACCTTTCTTGCTTATGTACATTGCATTATATATGTTTATTGTTTATTTGCCTAATAAAAACATTTGGGGGGAAAAAAAAACCTTTCTTGCTTAATCCATTGTAACAACGCCAGCAGAAGAGATCAGTGTATCTCGAAAGCTCTCACAAATTATAGCATTCCGTTTTGTTAAAGCCACAGAACGGTATAGTCTATTTGTTTTTTATTTTATATGTATGTATGTATGTATGTCTGTATATATATATATATATATATATATATATATATATATATATATATATATATATAGGCAATACGATACCGCACGTGGACGAATATCAGAGGCAGCACTCCAAATGAATATCAAAAATCCTGTATTATTCAACAAAACATCATATCCAACGTTTCGGTCCTCAAACGGGACCTTTGTCAAGGTGATGATTAACAGATATATATATATATATATATATATATTTGTGAAGCCTTTTGAGTTCTGTTGGGAGAAAAGTACTATATGAATAAAGTTTTTATTATTTTTTTGTAACATTAAAAGTTTCACAAATGCTGTGAAACCCATTGCTGAGCCTTCTGACTTCTGGCACAAACACCTTTTCTTTTTTGGTACGAATATAAATGAAGGAATAGCAAGAAATGTAGCCTTTATGTCATATATTGCTTTATATTACTATAGTTTATTAGAGAGGCATATTTGTTGCAAGTTGAATACTTTTGAATGAACTGGTAGATGCCATTGATCAGACTTAATTATGAGGCTTCAACCTTTCCTTGTCCTCGACCTTTTATTTCAGTGTGAGTTTTATTAGGTTTATTATAAGTATGTTCTGTTGTGCCCTTTTGGAGATCGATCACATATTCTAGACTTGCAACAACTCAATTGTATAATCTTGCATCAGTTAATGAAGGAGTTGCAAATAACACTAGTAAAATGTAGAACTTTTTACCCAGGTTTGTGAGTCTTGAAAATGTCACCCTTTGTTTTCTATGACAAGTTTGCTTAATTACAGGAGAAGGATGGATGCTGAGCCGGCTCTTCTATTTCAAGACTGATGAGGTGGAGGGAGGAGGGATGAGATAGGCAAAGGCCAGATTGTACTAGTAGTGCAGGAATTAATAATGTGATCCTTGATGCTACAAAAATTGGCAATGGTGTTGTGATAGCAGCAGTAAATGCGATGATCGATAAGATGATAGTCAATCACCCTATAATCAGCATGCAGCACTGGCCACCACTAGCAGCACTAAAGCTGCTATAATTAGCAGTACACCAAAAAACAAAATTGACCCACCTATACTGTATATTAAATAGTTCAAAGTAAAAAGAAAAGAAAAAATCAAACAAGCCTACCAGCACCTACCAGCACCAACACCCTCCTTGTCCACATCAGAAAGAACACACACTGCCAACAGCAGCCAATGCATGTTAATTGTCATCGTCGTCATCATCAAAAGTACATTGCCCCAGTAGAGGCAGTGTGTGAGAGGCAAGAAAATCTTAGCCTCAGAAACAACAACACGTGATATTACACAGCAGCATACTGTATAACCGTTGAGGTGGAGGAGTATGATAATGATGAATATGTTGTTAGTGGTGACATGAACAGCAGAGATAGCTCAAGTGAGGGGGGAGCACAACAGATTTTAGAATGCCACCTGCTAGGCCAGCAGCAGTAGTCACAACATCTAGGTCTAGTCAGTGCTGCTCTCCCTGTTTCTTTAAGTAGGCTAAAATCAAGACTGAGGGTTTTTAGAGAGTGAGGATGACGTGCAGTCACCTGTTGTTTGAGCCATGTCATTGTGAGGCAAAGGAGATCCGGAACTTATATGGGTGGGTAAGAGGCAGGTGCAGACAAACACAAGGAGACAGTTTTGGCGAAATTAAAACATGACTTTATTTAGCCTGTTCCTTTAAACAGCAGTTTAACACAAAACATATACTGCACCGACACACTTTATTCGAGCAAATACCCAGTATGTACCTGGCAGATACCTGGAATGCGCCGCTCCTCACCTCTGACAAGCCCCGTTGCATTTGCCTTCCCAGCCTGGGTTCATGCCTGGCTGATGGGCGGCTGATCTGTTAAATGATGATGATTAGGATTTAATAGGCTGCAATGTTTCGCGTGTCTACCAGATGGCATAAATTCATGAATTGTAATGCAGTGTATATATATATACTGTGCAGTATTGCAGCCAGCGGGAATAAAATGCTTCAATCCCTGCCTGAAAAATAACTCAATGTACTCGGGCAGAAAACAGTCACAAACCTCAATACACCCGGGTATACCCGAATTCGTGGGACTAGCCAAGCTCGAATAAAGTGTGTCGCCAGTGTATAGAAAAGAAAGAAAACACCTATCCCTTGTAAGAGCTATCTTACTTCCCCAGCCCCCAGCTGCAAGATTGGGAGGAAAAGCCCCTTGCCAGCCTATCAGTCTACCAGCCTATCACCCCAAAGTCTCAGCGGTACCTAAAAGCAGGTGGCCCTTTAGGTTAGTGGTGTCCAGGTGTCTTGACCTCAGCACAGCTTTGTGCTCAAGAAAGTATTTCCTTTGTCAGCACAGTTGGGAATGTGCTAAGGACTCTTTGGGTCTGTTCCCAATAGGGTTTTTTTACCCTCGTCTGATTACCCAGGTTGAGCTGGTTAATTGACTAGCTGCAATTAACCAGCTCTCTACCGGATTTCTCAGACCACTAGAGGCTTTTATTTAAACAGGGATAAGTCCCAGGTACAGGGTGCCTCTGCACCTATAGGGAACATGAATAATATCATAAGCATGCATAGCATAAAAGTGGGACATTAACACATAACAGCAAAATTGGGAATATTTAAATTCCTGGTACTTGTCAATCAGGTGAGGGTTTTGGTGGTGGTGGTGGTGGAGGTCATCATGCTGAAAATGTACTTTTTAGTAATAGAGATGAGGAAGAGGTTATGAGGGCTACTCTAGCATGACAAGATGCTCCTAGCAGTGGGAAGGATAGGCATAAAAGTTGCCATCTAATATACTGTAATTATACAAACGTGGTGGAGCAATTAAGTCTTGTCCAATACACAAACCCACTGTTCACTAAGTTTTTGATTGGGTGTGCACGTACCATCATGCACACAGTTGGACAATTTTGTTGAATAGTAAAGTGACCAAAATGCTGTCCTTTAACTCTGTAGAGGGCAAGGGCTATAGGGAGCTACAAAAATATGCTGGAAAATATCCAGTAGGACATATTTGTTGTACTGGCTGTGGAAATAGTGCTTGTCATATCACTGGAACCTGAGAACACCTAGCTACCTAGGTGCAGGGTGCTGCCGAAGATAGCTTACTCTGGTGCCACCTTAATCTGTCCATTCCTTGATCCCAGTAATTTGGAATGACCACCTCTGGTTCTACAGTTTACCTTCAACTTAGTGCTCCCTAGACACTTAGACCAACCATGAACAACCATGGAGCTCTGATCAGCATCAACTTCTAAAGTTTTCTGGCCTCCATCTGAAAACATGGAAAACTGGGTGCCGACCAATCTGAGGAGAGCTTTCCTCCATTGAGCAAATCAGAAGAGGGGGCTCAACCGAAATGGACCAATCAGGGCTGTTGGTGGTGACAGTGCCTCAGGACGCCCCTAGGGGTGGGGCTTTGGGAACATGGGAAATTGGATCTGACCACTGGGAATCGGCCTTATGGGGCTAGGACCCAGGCCCTAATTCTCAATTTCAGTTCCATACCTCCTCCAGGGTATATGCCTTGGTAACGGGGAGAGAACGGTGCTCTGCTTTTAGAGTATGCACCTCACCTTTAGATGGACTCGCCCTTCCCCACCTTGCCATTTCCCATAGACACCGCACCTAGCCCTACACAAAGGATTGCCCTCTGACTCACTGTGTGCTGGCCACTTGACCATTGTTACTTGCCAAAGCATACAATGCGTCACACAAAATGACATAGAAATCAAAGTGCATAATAAATACAACAAACATTACATAGTATCACTGCTACAGATTCCTAACCTCAGGTTACACATTTAGCAGGGCAGACCACCTTTTTGCAGCCCTGAGATGGCTAGTTAACCCTGTAACCTGGGTTGTCATTTTGACTGATAGTGACAACAAGTTGCTTAACCTTTAATATATTGTGCCACACTGCCCCTACCATCACAGTGACCCTGGCTCTTGATAGTTCACAGAGTAAAAGGCTACACATCACAACAGATATGTACTAGACATTGCGGAGGATTACATGACTGTTACTTCCCATTAAATGTGCTTCCTTACTTTTCGCAAAGGGGACAGTATGTTTTAAGTAGCGGTGACAGTTTTGTCTCTTAGGGCTGGGACCCGCTGCGCTCGGCAGCGCGGACGGCCGCGCGAGCGTTCCCCACCAGCAGGGGAATCCTCCCTAGCCGGTCCCAGTCCCCCCTCGCTGACGGCTCACTACGCACTGTGACGCGTCAGCCGGCAAGGGATTCAAGAAAATTGTGATCCCGAGCGGTGACGCGTCACGTGGTGCGCTGATGAGCCAATCAGCGGCGGGGGCGGGGGCGGGGGCGGGGGCGGGAGCGGGAGCTGTCATCAGGCAGCTTCCTACTCAAGGTAGTGTGTGTGGTGTGTGTGTGGTGTGTGTGTGTGTGTTTTTTGTGGCAGAAGGGGAGGGAGCTGCTTACCTTACAGCAGCCCGCAGCAGCTCCCTCCTGCAGCCCGAGCCCAGGGAGGGAGGGGGGGGGGTAGCGGGTCCCTCCGCTCAAGCCACGCCCCCTCCCGCCCACCTCCCACTCTGGCTCCCACTCCCTTCAGACCGCATATCGCGGTCTGTGTCTGTCAGCGCCCCGCCTGTCTGCAGTGCGGGCACGCTGACTGAGGGAGTGGGGCCTTAGCCTAAGAGTCAGAGAGTCAGCAACACTTCTAGGAGGCATGTTACGCTACAGTATGTACTGTATGCAGAGTTTTAATCATAATGCCCACAGAGCACCTGATATTCTTTTAAAACCACTAGGTTTATTGATCGCTTTCTCTGAGGTCCTCAAGTTTGGGCAAGTGGTAGGAGATTACACATCAGGGCAATATAATGTATGTAAAACTGAAGATGGACAGAACCCTATATAGCACTCTTTTCCTATGTGAGATGGTGGATGAATTAAAACATATTTATTCAAAAACTTCGTTAAAACAATGGGGTTTAAAACATTTATTAAATAGTACCAAGGGCTTAATAAACTCTTGGGGTAGGTTACTCCAGAGGAGTATTTTATGGATAGTAAAGTCCAGTGTTGGTGAACTCACGGGCCCTAGTAATCCTCATATACAGTGATAAGCTAGGGATTGGTTTTGTTTAGGAATGAAAGTGATAACCCTATATGTAGTGCCACAGTAATTGAGTACTAGTTGGTGCACCAATACACAGAGACCTTATACTGTACTGCTATGTTTTGCAGCCAGTTATAGTGATATTGGTTGTATGTTACAATCCTACAGTAGGTAGTTAAGCACCAAATCATGATCACTAACGCCAATTAGGATTAATTGTGCGTCAGCGCAGAGAATAATATAATAATATTATATCGTGTGAACTTGGGATCTGAAGTGTGCAGATCTGAAGTTAACACTGGTACTCAAGAGGTTAATTACTGATGAGAGTAAGGGCACTGCAGAAACTCCTATATGGTTAGATAAGGAGTGACTGCTAAGTACTGCACTGTGTAGGATCTATATACAGGTTAATAATATAAAACCTTTATCCTAATTGATGTTGTACTGCTCCATATAGGCTATGAAACTGGAACTCCAGATGTTAATGGCTGGATAGGACACTGTTTGCTTGCAAAGTTTACATAATCCCTTATAATAGTATAGTGGTAGGATATTAGCAGGATAGTAGTCCCTAGTAGTATAGATAATAATGGTGAGCCAGATAGATTTAATCACTCCCTTTTCTGTTGGCTCACAAGACCGTCAGGTCTATTGAGAGCCCGTAGCTGTGCAGCAGCCGAGCCACGCTGACTTTCCCTAGTTGAATGAAGTCAGCGTCTGTGAACGAGGGCTCTGCGGGGGCCCCCGCATACTGGCCTTGAAAAAGCTACTCGCGAAACGCGCGTGTCGGCACGGCACCACGCAGTCACGTGCACGCGCAGAGCCCTCGTTCACAGACGCTGACTTCATTCAACTAGGGAAAGTCAGCGTGGCTCGGCTGCTGCACAGCTACGGGCTCTCAATAGACCTGACGGTCTTGTGAGCCAACAGAAAAGGGAGTGATTAAATCTATCTGGCTCACCATTATTATCTATACTACTAGGGACTACTATCCTGCTAATATACTACCACTATACTATGTTAAGGGATTATGTAAACTTTGCAAGCAAACAGTGTCCTATCCAGCCATTAACATCTGGAGTTCCAGTTTCATACCCTATATGGAGCAGTATAACACCAATTAGGATAAAGGTTTTATATTATTAACCTGTATATAGATCCTACACAGTGCAGTACTTAGCAGTCACTCCTTATCTAACCATATAGGAGTTTCTGCAGTGCCCTTACTCTCATCAGTAATTAACCTCTTGAGTACCAGTGTTAACTTCAGATCTGCACACTTCAGATCCCAAGTTCACACAATATAATATTATTATATTATTCTCCCCTCTGACGCACAATTAATCCTAATTGGCGTTAGTGATCATGATTTGGTGCATAACTACCTAGGATTGTAACATACAACCAATATCACTATAACTGGCTGCAAAACATAGCAGTACAGTATAAGGTCTCTGTGTATTGGTGCACCAACTAGTACTCAATTACTGTGGCACTACATATAGGGTTATCACTTTAATTCCTAAACAAAACCAATCCCTAGCTAATCACTGTATATGAGGATTACTAGGGCCAGTGAGTTCACCAACACTGGACTTTACTATCCATAAAATACTCCTCTGGAGTAACCTACCCCAAGAGTTTATTAAGCACTTGGTACTATTTAATAAATGTTTTAAACCCCATTGTTTTAACGAAGTTTTTGAATAAATATGTTTTAATTCATCCACCATCTCACATAGGAAAAGAGTGCTATATAGGGGTTCTGTCCATCTTCAGTTTTACTACTATTCTTGCCCCTCTAAGCACCATTCCCTACACAATTAAGCTGTAGCGGGGGTATCTGAGAAGTGTACAATATAATGTATGTTCCATGCTATGCCAATGTACTCAACTTGATAGTTAACCACATCTTAGAGCAGTGGCAGGAAATATTATCAGCATCCAGAAAGATCTGTGCCCACTTTAACCCTTCCTACACAGCTCATAATAACCTATGTCCCCTGCTGCAGTCTAATACCCTGTCAAGCAAAAAGCGAATGGAGTGAATGGAGAACTCCATGCTCACGTAGGGGGCATACTTGTTTCCCAATCAGTGGCAATTGATGGAGTCAGCTGTGGGGGCTACTGAGGCCATTTGAGGAGGCTACAGTTCTGGTCAGCAGTAACAATATGGGCATCAGCTAAGCCATCTCGAGTACATTTCTACTATATGTAACCCTTCTTTGCATGCAGAATGATTATGACGCTAATTATAATGCTTAATTGGTGTGGCTGGTGCAGTAGATATCATGCTCAACTGCCTGATAAATAATCCCTCTGTAGTACCCATTAAAATTAGGAAGCAATATCTTCTAGACCCTCACTTTAATGAGAAAATAAAAGAGTTTGTGTCTAGGGAAAAGCAGACAGTAGAACAGTCATGGAGAAACTGGTGTATGGAGTGCAAGCATTCATGGACGAGGAAAGGCAGAGAGCAGAGGAGGTAAGTGAAGCTCTATAGTCAGATTCATCCCAGTATACCAGTGACCACCCAAGGAGAAGAACTATCACTGGGTATTAGTAATGAGTGTTGGTACTCCTGATACTACAATTCCAAAGTGCGGGAAACAGCCTCAGGTGAGGAGAATCCTGCTTCGGCAACCAACACAACAAAAAAACAGGCCTGCACAACCAACGGCCCGCGGGCCGCATGAGGCCCACCTGACTCCCTGTGCGGCCCGCATTGCCCTTCTCCCTCCCCACCCCCCAGCCCGCTCTGCAGACACAGGAGGGAAGGAGGGAAGGAGCGCCAGCATTTTGACACGCTCCCCACCCCCTCCTGAGCCCACTCTGCCGAGCGCTAGCATTGTGATGGCCCACCCCCTGAGCCCGCTCTGCCTATTAGGGAAGGATCAGCAGCAGTTTGATGCGATCCCCTGCAGGCAGAGAGGACATCAGGAGGAGAGCAGAGGCTGGTCTGACTGCAGAGGGTGGGGGCGGGGTTAGTGACAGCGGAGCCTGATTAGTGAGAGCAGGAAGTGAGGTGCCTGCTGCCAGGGACCAAGATGGCTTCCCCCCTCCCTCCAGCCATGCTCCACAGTGAAAGGTAGGACACCCCCACCCCCCTGCAGCTGCTCCTCAGAGCTAGTGTCAGTGTAGTAGTGTCAGTGTGGCAGTGGCAGTGTGTCAGTCTCAGTGTGGCTGTGTCATTGTGTCAGTGTGTCAGTGGCAGTGGCAGTGTGTCAGTGTGTCAGTGTGTCAGTGTGGCAGTGTCAGTGTGTCAGTGTGGCAGTGGCAGTGTGGCAGTGTGGCAGTGTGGCAGTCTGGCAGTGTGGCAGTGTGGCAGTGTGGCAGTGTCTGTGCCTGTGCAGGTCAGTGTCTGTGCCTGTGCAGGTCAGTGTCTGTGCCTGTGTAGGTCAGTGTCTGTGCCTGTGCAGGTCAGTGCCTGTGCAGGTCAGTGCCTGTGCAGATCAGTGTCTGTGCAGGTCAGTGTCTGTGCAGGTCTGTGTCTGTGCAGGTCTGTGTCTGTGCATGTCAGTGTCTGTGCAGGTCTGTGCAGGTCTGTGCAGGTCTGTGTCTGTGCAGGTCAGTGTCTGTGTCTGTGCAGGTCGGTGTCTGTGCAGGTCAGTGTCTGTGCCTGTGCAGGTCAGTGTCTGTGCCTTTGTAGGTCAGTGCCTGTGCAGGTCAGTGTCTGTGCCTGTGCAGGTCAGTGTCTGTGCAGGTCAGTGTCTGTGTCTGTGCAGGTCAGTGCCTGTGCCGGTGCAGGTCAGTGCCTGTGCAAGTCAGTGTCTGTGCAGGTCAGTGTCTGTGCAGGTCAGTGTCTGTGCCTATGCAGGTCAGTGTCTGTGCAGGTCAGTGTCTGTGCCTGTGCAGGTCAGTGCCTGTGTCTGTGCAGGTCCGTGTCTGTGCCTGTGCAGGTCAGTGCCTGTGCCTGTGCCTGTGCAGGTCAGTGTCTGTGCCTGTGCAGGTCAGTGCCTGTGTCTGTGCAGGTCAGTGCCTGTGTCTGTGCAGGTCAGTGTCTGTGCCTGTGCAGGTCAGTGTCTGTGCAGGTCAGTGTCTGTGCCTGTGCAGGTCAGTGTCAGTGGGTTGGGGTTGGGTTGTGTGGGGGGTGGGGGGTGATATGATGATGATCTGTGGGATGGGGGGAGAGAAGATATGATGAGGATAATGATGAGGGGTGCTGGGGGAAATATGATGATGATGATGATGATGATGATGATGATGATGATGATGATGATGATGATGATGATGATGATGATGATGATGATAATGATGATGATTTTACCCGTGCGGCCCAAATCAGTTTTCTTTGGAGCAGTTCGGCCCTTCTCACTTTACAAGTTGTGCAGGCCTGACATAAACAAACCATCTCTTCACAGTGCAGGTCTCCTCTAAGACAGAGATACAAAGTAAAGCTCTACTCACAAGTACATAATGAAGTTCTCCATTTAATGTGACAGCCAAGAACAGTGGAAAAACAATGTTTCAGGTCCCATATGGACCGTTCAGCAGGTCCATCAGGTCCATATGGGACATTGTTTTTCCACTGTTCTTGGTTGCCACATTAAATGGAGAACTTCATTATGAAGTTAGTAGAGCTCTACTTTGTATCTCTGTCTTAGAGGAGACCTGCACTAAAATTGTTTGTACTCCTGATACTGACACAGGTAAGTGTCTATCTAAAAGTGATACTCAAACTCCAACATATATACAAGGCATTGGAATAGGGGATGATGGTGGTGGACATGCCAAAAGTATTACGGTAGTTGTATGCTGGCACATTATGGTTTGATACTGCTGCGGCACAGTTTATTCGAGCATTTGCCCGTTCTGTGCCGCAGCAGTAGCCTGGCGCGCGCCCGAGAGTGACGGGCGCGCGCCGAAGCAGCGGAAGAGCGCCCTCCGATCGGGGCGCTCTCCCTACCGCTGCCGGGTCCGCCGGGTCCCCCGGAACCCCCTGCCGCTGTCCCGCGATCGCGGGACACCAGGGCTCCCTCGGGGAGCCCCTGGACGCGCGTGCAGGGGGCGCACGCTCCCGAAGACGCGTGACCGCGCGTCTATGACGCGCGGCACGCCGAGGGGCGGCCACTAGCAAGCCGGGAAATCTCCCGGCTTGCGGATCTGGCCGCAGTGTAATAAACTGTGTCGCCAGTGTACATGTAAGGCCGCAAACAGCGAAGAAAGTGGATATAAGAGCAGACATATGGTGGAGGCATACACAAATTACACAACCTCTCTTTCCCAACTCTGACCGTCTAAATTACTGATAACAAGGAAGAAAAAAGGGGGGTGGGTGCGCCAGATGATTAAATCCTGAAACACTTGACTAACTTTTGTTAAAATAATTAAAAAACCTTACAATGAATAAATGTCAATAAAATATACAAATGATTATAAAGTGACATGAACCATTCCGGAGCATGAAGGGTCTTGCTATAGGTATAAACACATATATTTGCAAAAAGTGATCAAGAGGTGATCACCAAAAGATTCCATTTAGTTGCACTCAGCCTATTTATGGTATATATAACTGAACCGTAGGTGTACAGAAAACGCATTGATAAATGCAAACACCAGGGAGGTAAGTACAGAAAAATAATCAAATTTTATTAAACTCATCTATCCGAAAAATATATACATATACACTCTAATAAAGAGTTAAAACCAACGTCTCTATTGTTTACACAGTATCTACCAGACTCTGCATATACATTCTAACCCAGTGCCAAATGTCCACTTATTATAATATTCTCTATGAGATGATATATATGCAAAACAGTCTGGGAAGTACAGAGTACCCAAACTTGGGTTATGGCATGGAGGAAAATATAAAATGGTTGCTACTAATGGTTTCAATGTTTGAAACAAAGTAAGGTATGGTGTTGCAATCCTGACAGTTCAAAATGTGTGTCTGCTTCTGTTTGCAGCAGTAAATCCTACACATCCAGTAACACTATTGTGACCATTCAGCAGATGTATATATAGCTTAATCCGACAAATACTTGTGATGTTCAGATTAGATGTATACATTTGTCCTCATTTATGCAATATAATCAAACAGTAGATCATACAATGCTGTCTTGGCTGTTTCTAAAGCCAGCCGTCACAGATGAACACCAGGAAACGCTATCATTGCGGTTCACAACATATATTCACCACAGTCAGATTCCAGAAGTAGCAACTCATATATCAGTAAAACGCTATCTAAGATGTTAGCCAACAGCCATCACAGATGAGATTTAGAATATGGCTCAAAAGCGCAAACGGAGTGCCACGTGTTATGCATGGGGTTAATACCCTTGTGGCATGTATCAATCCTAGTGCCTTAGGCCGAGTCCATAGACAGACAGGCCGTGCTGAGGCGTGCGGACGCTCCGCGCTGAGCCCCTGCATCCTCAATGAGGATGCCTTGAGAGGGGGCTCACGCGAGCGTCCGCAGGCGTCCTATGAGATGGAGGTTTCAGCCGAGCGCCAAGCTGTTTTTCAGCGCGCTGTCGGCTGACAACCTCCAATCACAGCACAGCAGTGTCGACGTCATGGCGCCGTGACGTCGGCGCCCTGACGTCGACGTCAGTGCGTCGCGGGCGATTGGCCCAGCGACGTCACTGCCCCGCCTCCAACCACCTCCCCCCGGCTCCGATCGTGCCTGCTGGCTCGCCTGTATGGGCTTGAAATCGCCCAGATTTCAGCAGGCGAGTCTCAGCGTCAGCGCGGCTCAGATCGCCTCACCCCTCTATGGCCCGGGCCTTAGTTATATAGCAAGGCTAAGTGTTTGTGCGTTGTGAGAAAGTATATAGAGCCATACAACCGTGATTCTCCATGCCTCTGATGTTAATTCAGTATACTGTGTACAGCATGTTGCTCCAAGCTGACTGACGTCATCGGTAGTGGCGTCGCCAGGCTGCCCGACAGCTGTTTCGTGCTGTAAACCGGCACTTCTTCAAGGGGGAGGAGTGTGCCTACACTCGTAGTGTCTGCATATTTATACCTCTCCTAGGGGTGGGACTTCGGGATACAATTAGTATGTATTTGTGTCCCCATTGCGTCTGTTCCAATAAAGTCACATTCAGACCTCTTTAAAGGTAGCGTTTTAGTAAATTGCTATTTTATTGTATTTGAATAGTATAAACCCACATGAGTGTTAGCGTTCTTTTGCCACAGTAAAGTGGTATGAGGGAAAGTGTAGGTCAGGCATTACACACCATGTCTGTAAGTCAGATTGCATATTATTGCTTCTTAAAGCATATGCTCACATATAGGTTTGGGCAGCAGATATATTGAGGTGTAGGATGAGAGCTAAGTAAATGGACCGGCCCGAAGGTCAATACGATCCTACTAGAAATTAAATTATTTAGTTCTAACTATCAACAGGATATTCAGAGGATCCCTTGAGTTCCGCACAGGTTAGATAAACGGCGAAAAAATAAAACCTTCATTTAATCCCAGTGGACTCTGTGTTTTTAATTTGAAGATCCATTTACACTCTTTCTGCAGTAGATGTTTATTCCAATCCCCCTTACGTGGTCCCAGGGGTATTTGTTCGATGCCTGCAAACTGTAGTACTTTGCAGTTTCCATGGTGAATGCCGTTTACGTGCCTTGAGACTGGTGTGTCCTGACTATTGCGTATAGAGCCAAGATGCTCTAAAATGCGTACTTTAAGTTCTCGATATGTCTTTCCCACATACATCTTTTCACAAGTGCACTTGATCAAATAAATAATCCCTTTACTGTTACAATTGATAAAGTCCTTGATTTTAAATGTATTTTGTTTATCAGTGTCTGTAAATACCTTTGTTTGGGGCATGAACACACAGGCTTTACAGCGGCCACATGGGAATGAACCCTGTGGCTTCTGATTCAGCCAAGTCCTTGTAGGGACAGGTTGGTAGTGGCTTTGAACAATTCTATCTTTGATGTTCCTAGATCTCCTACTTGTAAATGTTGGAGACATATTAAGTACCTCAACCAGGTCTTCGTCCTCTGTTAGTAAATGCCAGTGTATATTAAAGATACGTCTAAGGTCATTCCACTGTGAATTATATGTGCTTATATAGCGGATCACTTCCTTATTGGTTCCTCTTCTCCTATTTGGAGTTAACAGTGTATCTCTTTGTGTGTTTAGTGCTCTTTGGTATGCTTTTTTCACCAGCTATAAAGGAAATGATTAGGTACAGTAAAGGCAGTTAAAATTCATTACCCATGGAGACGTGATGGCAGATACAATAGATAAGACAGTATCTTTAAATAAAAGGTTGAACATCTTTTTAGAAAGGTACAGTATACATGGATATACCAAAAAAGTAAATATGGGAAGGCTGTTGATCCAGGGAGAAATCTGACTGCCATTACTGGTCAGGAAGGAAACATTTTTTTCCCCTTATGAGACATCATTGGACAATGTTTCAATGGGGTTTTTTGTTTGCCTTCTTCTGGATCAAAATATTGTAATTACAAATATAGGATAAGTAGCTGTCATCTAAATTTAACATAGGTTGAACTTGCTTTTACAACCTTATCTACAATGCAACTATTCAACATGAGCTGACATGTTAATTATGCATGCATAATACCTTAGTTGTCCAACAGCAGCATGCTATCGGTTTTCAGCACAGCTGGGTTCATCATAACTGTTCGTACAACAAATCTTTTCAACAATGTGGAAAGGCTTATGTTCATTAAAATAACTTTTTTCTGAAGCATCTGTTATTTCCGGCCTCCATGTCAACAGCTTCTATGGGGGAAGCTGATTACATTACAGAATGACATTTTGCTTTTGACTAATTTGGTTTCAAATCAAATTTCAATTTACTGACTGGATCGCTGTGTGATGAGCTGTATAACTGAGCTGCCATCAGTACTAGCACACCCATGACATAGTCCACCATCACCACCCACTAGTGTTCACCAACTGTCTTTTTTTTTAACATTTAGTGGGGTCCCAAAAAAGCCAGCACTCATACAGTATGGCATTGCCACCAGTCAAACATAACATCTATGTTGGTAGTACAGTGCTTGTTGAGTGTATGTTCTAACAGTTCTGTAACAGGGAACTTAAACCTGTTCAGAATATGCCACTAATCCAGTAGTGTGTTGGTTAATTGGATCCAGCAGTTAACCAACTTCACCTGGCTGATTATAGGTTTGTTAGAAAAGCCTGCCTTTGAGACAGGAAGGGAGATTCTTCCTGAGCTCACACGTGAGCTGAACCAGGAAACAGACATAGCAGAGGTTCCTGAGTCTCACTGGTGAGACTGACCGAGGGAACACAGAGATGTCTGCAGCTTGCAAGATACACCCATCTGACAAATAAGACTTCAAAACCTGGATGTTGATATATCCGGAGAAAAGGCAGCAACCCAGCAAACAGATGACTTTCTTATTGTACTGTAAGCTATATCTGTATATATAAATATATCTATATGACTTGGGCTGATGAATAGCTTGGGTAGCCACCCAGTTAAAGAGGGCTGGAATATAAGTATACATATACTCCAAAGTGGAGCAGGTTTTGTTTGGCTCACTATTTTTCATATGTTTTGCTGTGTTTAAAGCGACAGGCTCAATAAAGCCTTACTTTAATTTTGCCTTAAAACAGTCTCCATTGCGTACCTCTGCACATGTCCTCTTACATATGGTGTCAGAAGTGGGATGAGAGGTGGCCCTTGAAGTTAAAAGGGGCCCCGGAGATTGCATGTGAATTTTTTTGTGCTTTTTGCCTGCATGCAGTCTTGCAAACTGCCTGAGCAACAAAAACAAAGATTCACCTGCAACAGAGATCAGAATTAAAGGGCTATACTGCACTGAACAAAGCCACAAAGCCACAAAGCCACAGATGGACTCTTTTCCCCGATCCCAAGAGGAGAGAGAGAGACTGTGCTGAAGCAGGTAAACCTTACTTGCCTATCACAATAATGTGTAATATGGTTGTTGAAAAGGGGGCTTTGCCTTCCAGCAATGGTCAGGGGTCAAGAAGTGAGTTAGCGCTCTAGAGGAGCTAGGCTTTGTTAATTGTTTTCTTTTTCTTTTAAATGGTGTGAGGCTAATGCCTCTGCTGACGCAAGGAAATGGGCAGCTAGCAAGCATTGTATTTAAAGAAATAGTGCCCCAATAGGTTAAGGTGAAGAATACATCTGTGTGGAGAAAAAAAAACCTGGGAATTTAAAAGGGCAGTCCAGCTGAAGTCAAATACAGACTCTGCAAAAATGGGGAAGAAAATGTGTTTCTGGTGTAAAGAACCCCACCACACGGAGCAGTGTCCCTTCAGGCCTTATTCAGACGATGAGAGTCACGGCAGGTAAGTGGTCAGCATGTTCTTCTCGTATACAGATGAGCCCACCATAATAAGCTAGAGATAGCCACCCACCCAGGAAGAAATTACCAAAAAGATAATGCCCCTCTCCCACACTGTCATGTGGAACAAGGGAGTGTGATTGGTAAAGCAGATGAGAGCTAACATATATGGTCAGATTCCTTCACAATCTGTATACAGTACATATAGCATAGAGATGAGCAAAGTACAATTAGCAAAAAACACAAAAGCAGCAATCTTTCAAATGTGTAACACTTGACTAGATAACCAAGGGGATAGGTACATATACTGTCAGTAACAAAGTATAATACTTGCGATACTGATGGTGTCTGGTGTACGCTCGTAAATATACTGTCACTGCAGTGCCTGTAAAAATAAACCAAGGTGGGGTGGCTCACAGTCATTCAGAGTGTGCTAGTTATAGCACACTGGTGCCCATAGGAATCCAAACAGCAGCCCCAACGGCCGTTTCGTGTAGGCGCTTCTTCAAGGGGATGTCCAATCCATCTGTGGATGGTAGACGGATGTCCGAACTAACTTGACCTCTAGTAATTTTATGACATCCTGTATCAGTTTAGTCATAAAATTTGTACCTTGGTCTGTCAACATAACCTGGGAAAGTCCGACCCGTGGGAACAACTCCAACAATTTGCTGGCTACTTGCTTCGCAGTTGCTGTCCCCAGAGGGAACGCCTCAGGATATCTTGTTGCATAGTTGACTATTACCAGAATAAACCTGTGTCCTTTTGCAGAAGGTTCTAGAAGTGTACAGTGGCGGCCGCCTTTAATCTCCTGTGGCCGTTTCCCCGCGATTTTTTAAATCGCGGGCAGATGCGGCATGTTTTCAGCCGTTTTCGGTGCCTCGGGCGCTTTCAATGTTAAGCGCCATTAGCGCTGTCTGGGAAATGCGGCTGACGCGCGGCCAAGTCCGTGAGAAACGGAAAACATCCCCGAATTTTTTCGGGGATGTAGGAGGTTAAAAGGGGCCGCGGCTGTACTCCAATCCTCTCAAAGGGAACTAAGACAAGGGTAGAGGAACCAAGGGGGCTGGTTTTTGTCCCTTTGGACTGGTTAGCTGGTATTCAGGACATGCCGTACATAATTTAGCAATATCACTATGCATCCCTGGCCACGATAACCGGAATGAAATACGGTTCATGGATTTATCTCTACCGTGGTGACCACCCCAAGGGACAATATGGGCTAGGGTGAAGACAGTTTTAACAAACACTGTGGGAACCAAGATTTGTCTGGTGCCCTCCCGTGTTTGTGTCTGCCTGTTTACCCTATACAGAATATCATTTGACAATTCAAAATGAGGGAACACCATTACCCCTTATGCATTCAATATCTGGTCATCAATTTTTTCCACTTTCTTATATTGCCTGGCAAGGCCCAGGTCTTCCGTCTGCCTCTGTCGAAAATCAGGGAGATACAGCTCTGGTTAATCCCCAAGCCCTACAGTATATCTCTCTCCTTCTGGCCATCCCCAGTCATTACCTGTGACTTCTGCCTATTAGTATGGCCACTTTAAGTCCCAGATTTCTACAACCAGTCCTGTTTGTTACAGTATCTTTGCCTTCGAGTCTTCGGAACCCGGTGTCTACTGGGGAATAGATCTGCCGAGAAGGGGAACAGTTTACCAGGCTGCTGGTAAACATTTAATTCATGGGTTTAATTTAATTAATGGGTTTTCTTACATTTCATACAGATGCAAACTGAATGTTTGTTTGTTTTTTGCTATATGTCTACACAAACTTGTTGGGGAATTATTACATAATACAAGTATGCATGTTAATGATGAATAATTAAATATTTCAGATATATCATTGTCTTGTTTCTGGATCTGTGTAAACCATACTCATCCATTTCATTAAGCATAATAAATATAAAGTTATTGCAGTTTTTTTGCGCAAACAGATTTCATACAGTACTTTACAGTATGAATACGAGTTTCACAAGGTGGTTTAGTTTATAAATAGATAATGCATCAATAGAAGGTAAACAAATCACACTGCCAACCAAGTATGACACATTACTGTATTTATCTAAAATATTTACTATGCCGAAGATAGCTGCTGAGAGAATGATTCAGTAACCCAATTAGTTTGCCAATATTGTATTGACAACTGTAGAAAATGTAAGTGATAAAGTATAAAGGTATTTGGTAGAGGTAATTTATTGATAATTTATCTGAATATTTATGAAAGAAGTAATATTACAGTATGAGCAATTCTGTCTCCCAGGCTATCATTCCAATTAAAAGGATATACAATATACAATTTTTAAATAAAGGATTAGGTGTGGCATAGAGGTTATGAGAGTGTGTGTGTGTGTGTGTGTGTGTGTGTGTGTGTGTGTGTGTGTGTGTGTGTGTGTGTGTGTGTGTGTGTGTGTGTGTGTGTGTGTGTGTGTGTGTGTGTGTGTGTGTGTATTGTGACGTCTCAGTCCCAGCGTCGGATATTTTGTCCAGATCAATGGCAGGAAACACTGTACTTTCTAAGCAGGGGTTTATTTACAGGGTATAAAGCAGGTACAGGGTTAACTCACAACACAAAACAGAAACAAAAGTCCTAACTCCTTCCAGGAGTACTGACTAATACTGTTAGTCCCTAACTAATCATGGGAGAACTAGACTCTTTCCACACCTTACCCAGTGTACCTGCAGCAGGTGCCCTTTCAGTCTCTCACAGGGCTGTCTGTGTGTGCCTTCCCAGATCAGTATAGCAGCAGCGTCTCTCACCCTCTCTGTATAACTCTCAACAGTGTGTGTCTGGCAGCATGGGGGGGGGTGTGGGGGGAATCTCTGTATCACTTCCTGACTATACAGTCCAGGCTAATTAGCTCATTAACTCACAGCTGAACAGACCTTTCCAGAATGATTAACTCTATGAGAGCTGTAAATTCCCACAACTGCCCCATTCTAGCCCTTAGAGGGCAGTGACGGCATCACATATCCCTCCCCCCAGCGAAACACTGTCCTGTGAGCGGCCCGTGCACTATCCCGTGCACCGACCTCTTTGTCAGATATGTCTGACATCCACCTCTTCTTAAAGGTTTTCTTCATTAGACCTCCTGCTGAGCAGTAATAGAGTCCAGCGTAGTGTCCCACTCAGTCTTCAGAGCTTCAAGCTCTTCGCCTACTGTAGGTCAAGCTGTTGTTTCTCTGCCTTCTTGCGGCCAGCACGCTCAAACTCCAGGTCCTTCCTCAGGTCTTGAAGCTGTCCTTCTATACTTCTTCTCTGGCTCAAGGCAGCTGCCAATTCAATTCCTCTCAGGGCCTTCATCTCTTCCTGGTGCTTGCTCTGGGTTTGTGTCAGCGCATCCTTCAGATTTTGGATCTCTGTAGTTTTTGTCGCTAGGATTGCTGCTGCTTCTGTTTTCCATGCCTCTTTCTCCCTGGAGTACTGATTTTTGGTGATGGAGCATGCTCTCTGCTTCTCCAGCTCTTTCTCCAGCTTGAGGTTGTCCTCCTTTATAGCTGTGAGTTGCTGGGACGTGTGTTCAGTTATCCGCTTTAGCTCTTGGATCCTTCTATCCAACTTCAGTTTTTCAGATTACAAGGTTTGGACATTTTTAGTTTTTTCGTATTCTGCTTCCAGTGATGCTCGGGTAAGGCTCAGGGTGGCCTTCAGCTCATCATGCTGCTCAGCGGGGACACACTAGGTACTCAGTCGCTCCTGTAGCACTTGCTGCTTTCCTTTACCCAGCTCTGTTTTTAACGTGCAGACCTCTCGCTGAGAAACTTCTTGCTTGCCGATGAGGGTTGAACGTCTTGTTGGGACGCCTCAAAGAACCGTTTCCAGTCAACACTCTTTTGGTCTGACTCACTTGGATTTCTGCTTATGGCGGTATTGGTAGCCTTTGTCATACCAAGGCTAGTAGTCACTCCTGTGACGATTGCGCCAAGCGCTCTGTGTTGTAGTCCACCTCTGGTCTTTTCTGATGCCATGGGGTAAACTTTCCCTGCAGCTTCTGTTGCACACGCAGGTTGTCCTTTCCGCGGGACCACATAGGAGTCCTCATCGTCCTCTTCTGAACTGCAAGTACTGTGCTGAACCATAGAAACCCAGCGCGAACCATGCCCCACAGAAAAGTTACATTCCATTGGTTCCGCGTTCCGAGGGCAAACTGCGGCCACATGTCCAAGTTCATGGCATCTGTAGCACTCTATATACCTTCCAAAACTGGGTCGGTGTTTTGTCTCCAGTCTACTGGGAACAACGAGACCAGAGTCCCTCCTAGGTGCTGTGGGACTTCCTATTCCTTTACGCAAGTCAATGAGTCCTTGGGGATTCCTATTCGGTTTAACAGTCTTATCGGACCTCCTGGAGTGCAGGAAGCGAGAACCTGGAGCTCTCATCTGGACATGAACTCTTGGAACATCTCTTTGGCAGTCAAGTAACATTTGACTAAAGCGACCAACTGTTCGGCGTCTTTGGGGTCACTCTGGCTCACCCACTTCTGGATAGTGCGGGGGAGACCCCTCAGGAACCGGTATATAACGACTCTTTAACAACTGCAGCGATGGAACATACCTCAGGCTGGAGCCACATCCTTGCAGAGTGTACACTGGCGACACACTTTATTCGAGCTCGGCGAGTCCCACGAATTCAGGTATACCCGGGTGTATTGAGGTTTGTGACTGTTTTCTGCCCGAGTATATTGGGTTATTTTCCAGGCAGGGATTGAAGCATTTTATTCCCGCTGGCTGCAATACTGCACAGTATATATATATATACTGCATTACAATTCATGAATTTATGCCATCTGGTAGACACGCGAAGCATTGCAGCCTATTAAATCCTAATCATTATCATTTAACAGATCAGCCGCCCGTCAGCCAGGCATGAACCCAGGCTGGGAAGGCAAACGCAACGGGGCTTGTCAGAGGTGAGGAGCGGCGCATTCCAGGTATCTGCCAGGTACATACTGGGTATTTGCTCGAATAAAGTGTGTCGGTGCAGTATAAGATTATAGAGTTGAGAGCGGGGTGTCTTCTCTAAATCAAACCCAAGGAATGGAACCGTTGGGCCCGAACCGCGAGGGTGACCCCTAGCCGTGCCATAATCTCTGCCTTCAGGGTGTCATAGTCTTTAGCTTGCTCGGGTTCTAAGTCATAATAGGCTTGTTGTGAGTCACCCACCAGGAAGGGAGCAATTATTCCCGCCCACTCCTCAGCTGGCCACCCTTCGCGTACTGCGGTGCGCTCGAAGATTGACAGGTACGCCTCAACGTCATCGTCCATCGTCATTTTCTGAATGAGGTGCGTTTTTACCTGTTGAGCGACCTGTGGGGCCACTTGAGGTTGGGCTGTAATTTTCTCTCACAACACTCGGAGCTCCTGGTGTAGGCTAAGTTGCGCCTCATTTTGCTCTTCTTTTATCATCTGATGTAGGGACAGCGCCATCTGCTGTACTAACGCAGCCGTACTTTCAGTTTGTGACTTTGTCATCTGTAGTAAACTCTCATTATAGGATTTTGACATCTCCTCTTGGATCTTTGCCAGTTGCTGCAAACCCCGCATTAATATTGCAGATTTTTCTGTTTGTTTATACTGAAGCGAGGTCAGAAATTCCTCCATTTTCCCCTTTCACTGCCTTGTGGACTGCCCGCGTTAAACTCCACCAATTGTGACGTCTCAGTCCCAGCGTCGGATCTTTTGTCCAGATCAAAGGCAGGAAACACTGTACTTTCTAAGCAGGGGTTTATTTACAGGGTATAAAGTAGGTACAGGGTTAACTCATAACACAAAACAGAAACAAAAGACCTAACTCCTTCCAGGAGTACTGACTAATACTGCTTAGTCCCTAACTAATCGTGGGAGAAGTAGACTCTTTCCCCACTTTACCCAGTGTACCTGCAGCAGGTCCCCTTTCAGTCTCTCACAGGGCTGTCTGTGTGTGCCTTCCCAGATCAGTATAGCAGCAGCATCTCTCACCCTCTCTGTATAACTCTCAACAGTGTGTGTCTGGCAGCATGGGGGGGGGGGTGGGGGGAATCTCTGTATCACTTTCTGACTATACAGTCTAGGCTAATTAGCTCATTAACTCACAGCTGAACAGACCTTTCCAGAATGATTAACTCTATGAGAGCTGTAATGTCCCACAACTGCCCCATTCTTGTCCTTAGAGGGCAGTGATGGCATCACAGTATGTATATATATATATATATATATATATATATATGTGTGTATATAAAAAATGGGGATTTTGGAACAAAGGGGGAGTAAGCAATTTTGGGTGTAGTACTCTCTAAATCCACATTTTGTCCTTACCAATCAAAAGGTGGATTTATAGATACATTCTATACCCTAGTACTAAGAGATTTTGAAAATCTTTGTTTAAGCATGCCTATAATACAAAGGAAGAATTTACATTCAAATGAACAACGAGCCCTAAAAGAACTTAGTCACGAGGGTAATGTAATTATAAGACAAGCGGACAAAGGAGGAGGAATAGTATTGCAAAACAGGGAAGATTATATAGCGGAAGCCAATCGCTTATTGAATAATTATGCATTTTATACTATATTGGATCAAGATCCTATGGTAGAATACCAAAAACAATTCAAATTACTGCTACTAGAGGCTAAATCTCAGAGTGTAATAAATAAAGCAGAATTTGATTTTTTATATAAACGATACCCGAGAACACCTGTGTTCTATCATATACCCAAAATACATAAGGACCTAAAAAAAACACCAGGAAGACCTATTGTTTCGGGGGTGGAGTCAATGACGTCCAGCGTGTCCCAGTATGTAGATTATTATCTACAGCCCATTGTGGCAAAACTAAGATCATATATTAGGGACACGCTGCATGTCATCGACTCCATCTCTGAAATTCCATGGAAATCCACGTATATGTGGGCCACATGTGATGTGGCCTCTCTATACACATGCATAGATCACGAAAAGGGAATACAGGCAGTTAAACAATATTTACAGTTAGAGACACAATTAGTTACCATTCAAAGAGAATTCATTGTTAAAGCCATACGTTTCATTCTGGAACACAATTATTTTTTGTTTGAAGATAGGTACCATCTACAGGTCTGTGGAACGGCCATGGGCACCAGGTCTGCCCCCAGTTATGCTAACCTATACATGGGACTGTGGGAGAGTATCCATGTGTGGGGTAATGCTAGGCTGGGGGCCGGACTGGTGTTCTATGGCCGTTTCATAGATGACCTGTTGTTTATTTGGGACGGTGAAGAGAGAATTGACAGATATTTTTGTGTCTTTTAATACCAATAACATGGGTCTCCAATTCACGTCCGAAATAAACAAATCTACGATCACTTTTCTTGATTTGGAACTAGGTATAAATTTGGATAATAAGATTGTCACGAAAACCTATTTTAAAAAGGTAGCCATCAATGGATATCTACATAATGTCAGCAACCATTATAAAAAATGGCTGGAGAACATCCCCAGGGGCCAATTTCTCAGAGTCAGGAGAAATTGTTCTCTAGACCCTGATTACTTGGCCCAGGGGGATGTTCTAGTGAAAAAATTTGTGGCAAAAGGAAATAAAAATGAAATCATTCAAGATACATTTAGACAGGTAGGTCTACTAGATAGACGGGAACTTTTGGAAAAATCCAAATCAAATACCACTACCATACAGGGTAGACATGGTAGAACAATGACCAACAATTCCAATTCCCCTTTCTTTATCCCACAATATAACAATGGTTATTCCAAAATTAAATCTATATTAAACACACTTTGGAACATCCTGTTGAATGATCCGATTATTGGTAATACATTGCCTTCAAGAATACCAGTAGTCTTCCAAAAAGCAAGAAACATTAAATCTATACATGCACCTAGTAGATTAAAAACTTCAGGTACTATGCATGTAAATAAAATAGACAATACTGATGGCAACTTTTTATGCAAACGTACAAGATGTCTAACCTGTAAACATTTAAAAACATCCAATATCATCTCTTCACATTCAAATGGGTCCATACACACAGTTAAGGGACACATTAACTGTCTGTCCAGTTTTGTAGTATATGCTATCATGTGTCCATGTGGTATCCAATACATTGTGAGGACTGCACGCTCTCTAAGTAAGCGGTTTTTAGAACACTGTAGGAATATTATACATGGCTTACAGACACATAGCTTGTCTCGCCACTACAAACTAAAGCATAATCAAGACCCAGCCACACTATTAGTGATGGGAATTGAAGCTATTAATTCTGGTTTACTAAGTGGCGATAGACATAAACTCCTAAATTTACGAGAAACATACTGGATCTATGTCCTTAATACATTGAGTCCATTTGGTCTCAATGACTGCATCGACATTAGTACAGTAGTATAAATAGGCGATTCCTTTCCATCATAGATAGGATTTAAAACCAGAGACAGAACATAAAACACAGACAAAGCTCAGTTTTAGCACATCCAGTGAAACTCATACACGGTACAGTGCCTAAATATATATGTATAAATATCTATTAAGTAAAATGGTCTTTTAGTTTGACATTTTTGGCCAAAATCGTTGTAAGCCCCTGAGCCAACTTCACGGCAGACCACAATTCAGGGGTCCCTAACGCTAATATAAATTCTTAGTAACCTGTGTAATAACAGGAAGAATGATTTATAGTAAATCTGTCAATATTAGTTGCAAAGTTCTAAGTCTGATTGAAGCCTTTATTAACCTGTACATTACCAGGAAAAGCACTCTGTATTAGAGTTGTCACAACCATCCTGCAAGCAAACAAGTTCCCCTGTGTGGAAGATGCTATGGAGTGAGCCCTTAACCATTTAAATGTGGGAGGGGGTGAGCTTCAATTAAGTAGGAGGTTGCCACCCTCCAAACAGCCAAGACTAGCTGAAACACAATTGTAAAATATACTGGACACTTAACAAGCTCCTATTGAACCCCCAAAATAACCACAACATATATATAAGCATATGAGTGTCACAGAGGAGTGCTACTGAGCATGGCAATATATATTTAAAACCAGAGACAGAACATAAAACACCGACAAAGCTCACTTTTAGCACATCCAGTGAAACTCATAAACGGTACAGTGCCTAAATATATATGTATAAATATCTATTAAGTAAAATGGTCTTTTAGTTTGACATTTTTGGCCAAAATCGTTGTAAGCCCCTGAGCCAACTTCACGGCAGACCACAATTCAGGGGTCCCTAACGCTAATATAAATTCTTAGTAACCTGTGTAATAACAGGAAGAATGATTTATAGTAAATCTGTCAATATTAGTTGCAAAGTTCTAAGTCTGATTGAAGCCTTTATTAACCTGTACATTACCAGGAAAAGCACTCTGTATTAGAGTTGTCACAACCATCCTGCAAGCAAACAAGTTCCCCTGTGTGGAAGATGCTATGGAGTGAGCCCTTAACCATTTAAATGTGGGAGGGGGTGAGCTTCAATTAAGTAGGAGGTTGCCACCCTCCAAACAGCCAAGACTAGCTGAAACACAATTGTAAAATATACTGGACACTTAACAAGCTCCTATTGAACCCCCAAAATAACCACAACATATATATAAGCATATGAGTGTCACAGAGGAGTGCTACTGAGCATGGCAATATATATTTAAAACCAGAGACAGAACATAAAACACCGACAAAGCTCACTTTTAGCACATCCAGTGAAACTCATAAACGGTACAGTGCCTAAATATATATGTATAAATATCTATTAAGTAAAATGGTCTTTTAGTTTGACATTTTTGGCCAAAATTGTTGTAAGCCCCTGAGCCAACTTCACAGCAGACCACAATTCAGGGGTCCCTAACGCTAATATAAATTCTTAGTAACCTGTGTAATAACAGGAAGAATGATTTATAGTAAATCTGTCAATATTAGTTTAAAAGTTCTAAGTCTGACCATTAAAGACCATTTTACTTAATAGATATTTATACATATATATTTAGGCACTGTACCGTGTATGAGTTTCACTGGATGTGCTAAAACTGAGCTTTGTCTGTGTTTTATGTTCTGTCTCTGGTTTTAAATATATATTGCCATGCTCAGCACTCCTCTGTGACACTCATATGCTTATATATATGTTGTGGTTATTTTGGGGGTTCAATAGGAGCTTGTTAGGTGTCCAGTATATTTTACAATTGTGTTTCAGCTAGTCTTGGCTGCTTGGAGGGTGGCAACCTCCTACTTAATTGAAGCTCACCCCCTCCCACATTTAAATGGTTAAGGGCTCACTCCATAGCATCTTCCACACAGGGGAACTTGTTTGCTTGCAGGATGGTTGTGACAACTCTAATACAGAGTGCTTTTCCTGGTAATGTACAGGTTAATAAAGGCTTCAATCAGACTTAGAACTTTGCAACTAATATTGACAGATTTACTATAAATCATTCTTCCTGTTATTACACAGGTTACTAAGAATTTATATTAGCGTTAGGGACCCCTGAATTGTGGTCTGCCGTGAAGTTGGCTCAGGGGCTTACAACAATTTTGGCCAAAAATGTCAAACTAAAAGACCATTTTACTTAATAGATATTTATACATATATATTTAGGCACTGTACCGTGTATGAGTTTCACTGGATAGGCTAAAACTGAGCTTTGTCTATGTTTTATGTTCTGTCTCTGGTTTTAAATATATATTGCCATGCTCAGTAGCACTCCTCTGTGACACTCATATGCTTATATATATGTTGTGGTTATTTTGGGGGTTCAATAGGAGCTTGTTAGGTGTCCAGTATATTTTACATCATAGATAGGATACAGAGGTCAGGATTGAACATGTTTCATGTTCCCTCTGTATCGATCTCATGGAGGTTTATTCTTGAAGGTCATTCTCATCCACAACAAACATCATATATGTTAACACGTAAATAATAAATATCACAACCACTTAAATCACACATTTATTCACAATTATAAATTTAATACAGTCACTAGTTGACAAAATATACATTCAATATTGGTTAGGCAAGATTTACATTATTGCACTCAATATTTATAGTAAAATATTGTTCATAAGCACACATTTTTATTCATAAATCACATACTTTATTATAAATTCATATATGTTATAACATTTATTTTATAGAGCACAATATTCACATTTTATTCCCTATAACCAAGAGTGATTTGGGGATTGCTGTATGGCACATTCTTGCCAGATTGCGATGCCAGTGACCTCGGATATATACCTTCGGTCTCTTGTAGTTTTTCTTTCTATCTGCAAAATATAAGATACATTCATTAAAAATATAACAGGACACATCCAGCATAGGTTATATACCATCACCTCTTAATATACTGGACATTAATTAATATCTGAATTTTCTCGCGGGTTTCTCTCCCTGCCTTTGACGCGTGGTCATTGACTTCTCTAAGACAAATGTAGCCCTGGTAAGAAATTGGGCTTTATGTCTTTCCTCCTACTGGTGTAAGTCCTGCTAAGGTTTCCCCCACCTCAAGCCCTGCCCTGAGTGGTGGAGGTAGGCTGCCTGACTCTGTGTCTGAGGCAAGAGACACAGGAGAGGGGTATGCTGACATCATGAGAGGCAGGGCTGTCTAAAATTAGTCTTGCCTGTTCCTGTCAGTGACAAGCAGTTCTGTCCTGGGTTCAGAGGAGTACAGTTGAGTGTGTTCCAGGAGAGTGCAGAGTTGTAGAGTGATGTATCACATTTGGAGGAGCTCAGGAAAGCCCTGAGTAGAGCTTATAGAGCTGTGGTGGACCAGTGCCCCTCACCCTGCTTAGGGGGTGAGGGAAGAGTTGGCCCCACCCTGAGTGCCTGTGACTTGGGGTGGTGGTAGGGAAACAACTGAGAACCCCCAGACCATCCTGAAGGGGTACAGTCTGGAGAGAGAAGACCTGCTGTACCTGATTACTGCTGACTGCTGTGTGTTGCTGTGGACAATAAAGAGCTGCTGCTACTTGTTTTATAAGAGACTGTGTGAGACTGAAATCTCTTGCCCCAGACCGGGGTTCTCTGGAAGGATTTCACCCTACCCTGATAGGGCTTGCCAGAGATGGAGGCGCTGCACCACTAGAACCAGAGGAAGGCATGTACCCCAGAAACCTGTCCCTGTTGTCCCCCATACCATCGCGGGAGACTCAGGCCCTCCTGTTTCTCACAGGTATGCACCACCAAGACACATGTAGCCAGACCTTAGCACACCCTAGGGGGTCTGATCTGCGACTGGGGGGGGGGGGTTGGGTCTGAGGGTTACACAAATATGAGATATTTAGCAAATCAAACTAAAATTGTCATCTAATCTTTTATTCTATTCAAAAAAACATTTCTGTATAATCACTTAATGATCATATTAGTATCATTCAGTTTTGATATATAATTAATCACTTTCCTAAATGGTCTTCCTATACTAGCCCATACTTGAAGGATACATCAATCATTTTTGGTTGATGTGCATTTCAAGTAAATAGGTCGATCCATAAGTAAATATTAATGTTGTTTTCCTTTTTTCTCCTTTTTAGATATTTAGTCTATGATTGATTATTTTGTTATAATGTTGGTGGTACATAGATATGTGTACATGTATATATTGCTGTTTAGATTTATGTGTTTGCATTTGTAGACCTGTAATACAACATTTTCATGTCATCATGCAAAGAAAGTAATATTAAAATACACCAATTACTAAATTCAGGTGGTGTGCATGTGCACATACATATATCTACATGACTTGCTAATTGTAATTGTATAGATATACATGTGATCCATGATTGTGTATACACATACGGTTTAGATGTTTTTGTACCATTTCATGATATACTTAATCCAATAATGATATCTGTTATGATCTAGTTGCAATTCATTTTAATAGACCTATATGATAACATTCAAGTTCTAAGGTCAATTAATCAATTAACCTTTATATGCACGGTTGCCCAATTAGTTGGTATATGTGATTGGATCACATGGGTATATATACTAATGATGAACATTCACTATCCATCCCCTGATTAAATCACTTGATGTGAAGAAACTAGTAGGGTGAATTGCTAGTGAGAGCAAGCAAACACCATACCTCTACATTTGGGACTCAAAGACATTGATGCTGACAGCTTACTCCTCACGGTTCCTGTTTTGGTTTACCCGGTCTGGCACCCATTGCACATATGAATTGTTTCCGGAGGACACTAGGAGATGTGACACGATATCTGAGTTCCTGCTGGACAGTGGCTCAGAGGGGTTTTGATTGTGTCCTGATCGTGTGCAGTGGAGAGGCGTGTGAGCGGAGAAGCTCAGTTCCTGTGTTTGGTGCATGAGTATTGCTCATAAAACACTCTTTTATTCATGTTGCTTGTGAGTTTTAAATTGTTGGACTCTTTTTTGTATATTAAATGATATTATTTTACATATTGCACTAGGATCGGGCGCTCTCTTTTTTCATTTTTATAGATCTACTGGGAGGTTGTTGGTTCCACGTAGAAGGCTGCCACTAGCCTGCAAAGAGTGCTATTCTTGATTTGAGTATACATTTTTTATTCATCCATTCATGGTTTTTCATCCACATTGATTTTTTCCAACATTTTTTTATCATAGCCATTTTTTGATCTACTGTATGGTTTCATAGACACTAGCAATTTTTTTGTGTAGGATATTTACGTTTATTTATATGTTTGTTCGTCATTTTTCATGTTTTTAAAGATCTCTGCTATTTGAAAAAGAATATAGTTAATCATATTTCAAATAATTTCTATATGTTAAATTCACAAGTGTATATAGATCCCAACAGCATTTATATACTGTCTTTTTTGTTTGTGCAAATTATTATGCTTTGATGCACTGTTTCACTTTCTATGTATGCTGGTGCATTACAGTGTGTCAGATACCTCAGGTCCCTTTTAGTCAAGAGCCACCTGTAGCAATGTTTGCTGAGAGTGTGACACAGCATTTATTACCAGTTTCGCTATTTGACATTGTCTGCATTATGTATTTTTGTTGGTTTTTAAGGTGTCGCTTCCTGACAGGATGCATACAGTAGAGTCATCATTGCATTATCATTTCTTACACTGTGCATTAGGCGTTATATGGCTGAGTGCTTTCAGCATTTATATATTGACCTAGATTCCAGTCAGCTATGTCATCCACACGTGTGTGTTTATATGTTTTATTCCCTCACATTTTTTTGCACATTTACGGTGAGCACATCAGGTGTTTCACATGTTTCGCTTAATTTGCACTTACAATGTGTATTTTGCACGTCCCTGAAATAGTTAATCTATCCAGGTATCAGGTCCAGATCAGTTTAGTCCTTGCGCACTCTCTCCGGTTATCCAAGATATCGCTGGGTCTGGCAGACTTATGTAGTCTCTCAGCAGTAACATTATGCAATTCCTGAGCCTTTTGCGCATGCCTAAACACATATCAGGTAAACAAATATAGAGTTAATATATTCAAAATGGATGCTCTTTACCTGCTGATACTGTGGATGCATGTCACATAGGCAGGTGAGGCTTGTTAACTGTGATTGGTTTTGTTGAATTGCACTGGGGTTTGGGGTATATATATGTATTGTGCACTGCATTCAATTGCACCAACTTGAGAAAGGTCCCACTGGGGGACCGAAACGTCGGTTTTTGTGTCTTCTATCAAATATAGAACATTTTTGATTTACTTACCTGCGTGCTGTCCCTTGATGTCGTGTTGCCACCGGTATCGTATGGTGTGTATATATATATATATATATATATATATATATATATATATATATATATATATATATACACATACACAGTGTGTGTATGTGGTGCTTGTATACCTTAACTTGGGGACTCATGCTACAAACATTCACACTAGCCTCTATTCAATCTGTTGTGAAGTCATCGTTCCCATGGTGCAGATGCATTTTTACTCCATTCTAATGATTTTGACTAAAATATTTTCCAGCAAAAGCTAGTTTGACATCATATTGTACAGGGGCCACTGTGTTATGTCACACTCTGCTACAGAACATTTCTTTATACTGTAGTTGGTTAAAAATGATATCACAGTTCTTTACTGTGACAGGTTTAGAAAGGCAGCACACCAAAAACCTGTTTGTAGATGATGAGTCCAGCAAGGATCTGATTAATGGCAGCTAGTCAGTTAACAAGTCTCCACCTGGCTCATTCAACAGGGTTAAAGGTGTACTGCACAGGGTTGTCTTGAACACAGAATGACTGTGCTGCCAGCAAGATCCACGGAATCAGACCCTCTATTGCAAGACACAGTGGTCACTAACCCAGATCCAGAGACAGGTATAAAGAGCCCCCTGTTTACAGGTACCTCTTTTGATTTTGGGTTCAGAGGATGGTAAGAGGCCTATCCTCCTAGCCCTGCAGATAGGGATTGGGAAGTGTGAGTACAGTAGGACCTTACAAAGGGATAGGCTGTTTTGTTTATTTGTATGCTCCCTTAAAGCTTTGTTGTTTTTGGAAGATAAGTGCTAAATAAAAGCCAGTTTATTATTTCCCCCAAATCTATGTCTCTCCTTGGTTATACCTCTGCGCTTGTCTCCAACACTTACCTTTTCAGAGCATTCTACATGTGCAGTAGGTACAGAATAACTGTGCAAATTATTTTAAGAATAGTTATAAAACCCAAATCCAGAATGTAACCACTGTGCTCACACTACAGGAATGAAAGGAAGACAAACAAAAAATGCCACAATTGTGTAGTGTATAGTAAATGGAACGAGTAATAAAAATCTGCCCAAAATGCAAAAGTGTGAACAGAGGCTTACAATAGTTTTGAGGGGAAAACAAGACTATTTGTCTGGTGGTATTTCGATCGGTGTCAGGCATTGCAGACTTCTCTCCGCAAACACTTCACCAAGCATTACTGCCATCCCAATCCACTTATGAGTGCCTTTTAAGCCTTGCTTTCATTACCATTCTAGGCCACGCATTTTGGCTGTGTGTTCAGACCTCCAGTTTCTCCACACACACTCCATGATGTCCTTACACATTTTGCCAATCACGAGATACATCCTACATTTTTATAATATCTGGCGTACCCAGTGTTAGATGTGCCAATAGGCCCAATAGGCCCAGGCCTAAACCAGCAGAATCTGGGGGAGGAAGATTTTCCCTGCTTTAGTGATGTCACAAACACAGTCCTCAGGCTTGCCGTCTCCTCAGAGCCTGGATTGGAGGAGACGGATGAATGGGCGGGGCTACAAGCAACTGCACAGCATGGCAACAATGTTTCAAATTTCTCTGCGCCATGCTGTGCAGTTGCTGCTTGTGTGAGCAGGGAAAAGAGAGCAGCATGCATCCAGCTGCAAAGCCACTAAAGTGAGTGAGTGAGTGAAAGAGGAGGGGGGCGGGTGGGAGGGAAGAGAGAGATTCCGTTTTGGGTGGGAGAGATTCTGTTTTTTGGGGGGGAGGGAGAGAAGAGAGAGATTCCGTTTTGGGGGGGGGTTGAGAAGAGATTACGTTTGGGGGGGGAGAAGAGAGATTTCGGTTTGGGAGGGGAAGAACAGAGAGATTCTGATTTGAGGTGGGGAGAGAGAATTTCCGTTTGGTGGATTCTGTTTTTTGGGGGGGGCAGATTCTGTTTTGTGGGGGGGATTCCGTTTTTTGTGTGTGTGTGTGTGTGTGTGTGTGTGTGTGTGTGTGTGTGTGTGTGTGTGTGTGTGTGTTGGGACGGGGGTTGGGGTTCCCCAGAATTTGAAAATCATATTCTGGGGTTTCCTAACCAAAGAAAGGTTAAAAACCACTGTGATAGGAGGCGCATGCGCGACAGACACGAGTATGGAAGTCTAGATAACTAGCTCCGTGCCGCGCGTACAATAAAATAACATAAAACACCCCAAAATCACCCAAGTA
Source organism: Ascaphus truei (assembly GCF_040206685.1). Taxonomy (NCBI): domain Eukaryota; kingdom Metazoa; phylum Chordata; class Amphibia; order Anura; family Ascaphidae; genus Ascaphus; species Ascaphus truei. The sequence goes on from NC_134485.1 coordinate 62,276,802, forward strand.
CGATTAAAAAAGCTGACCAGCACTGTCGGAACGTGCGGATATGGCCCTGAAAAAACCCGCGAGTCAAAAGCGGGCCAGGAGCGGGAGAAATGGCGCCGGTTTTAAATCCGGACACTGACACGGAGCTGGAGGGAGAGGAGGAAGGGGCCTGCAACCCAGCGTTTCTGCCGGTCAGGAGATGCGACTTCGAGAGACTTTACAACGACTTGAAGTCTCTCCTACAAGCGGACATTAAAGAGGTCAAGAGGGAAGTGGGCAAACTGGGGGCCCGGACAGACGTACTAGAGACCAAGGTAGACCAGACCATCAAGGCCGTTAAAACCAACGACAAAAAAGTAGGGGAACTTCAGCGACAGATTGAGGAGCTGAAGGACCGCCAGGAAGACGCCGAAAACCGGGAGCGGAGGAATAATATCCGTATAAGGGGGGTCTCCGAGGAGGTAGGGGACTGCGAGGAATACGTTACTCGCTGGATTGAGTCCTTGCTACCGGAATGCCCACCGGAGACACGGGTCATGGACCGCTGCCACAGAGCCCTCTGCTCCCGACCGCTACAAACGGAGAAGCCCCGGGACATCATACTCAGGCTGCATTACTACACCACAAGGGAGGCGGTACTGTGCAAAACCAGGGCCTTAACAGCAGTAGAGTTCGAGGGCCACAAACTCATGATCTTTCAAGATCTGTCCCCGACTACACTAAAGAGGTGTCGCAATCTACTACCTGTCAGAAAGGTCCTACATGACCAGAATATAAGATACAAATGGACCTTCCCATTCGGTCTGATGGTGGCGAGGAACGGGAGGCCCATAATGATGAAAGACCCAGCAGAGGGGCCGGCGTTCTTGGCCAAGCTGGGCCTGAAGTGAGCCCCAACAGAAGCGGCAGAGAGGGAAGAGACCCTGGAGCCGGAGTGGAGCGGGGGAGCAGGCCCATCTAATGCCAACGGAGGAAAGAAGAAGTGAAAGCCACGACTTCAGTATTTTGAAAGTTAATAAAAAGTTAATCTGTTAAAAGTTGCCTCGCCTGTTTCATCCTGGAAATGGCCAAAAACTAAGGTCACATAGACGTTACAGCTTCAGCATAGAGGGCGAAAGGGAGAACAAACTCCAGAGGGGCCGCAGTAAACCTCCCAATCAACCCTACGAAGAAAGGGACTCTATCGCGGAAAAAAGATACGAAATTTACCTTCAGGCCACATCTGAGGTGAGGGGGGAAGATGGCGGGCACGATGGCATCTCACTACATCCAGCTTGAGCCGCAGGACCCGGAAATCTGGAAGAGGCGGGAAGCGAGCGCGCGCTCCAACCTCCACGCAGCAGGATCAATCTCAAAATGGCGACCACCGGAAACCGGAAGCTGTCACCATCAGGGCCCGGACGAGAGGACGCCATCTTGGAGGAGGCAGAAAGGGGCGCCATAGGCGCGTGAGGCAATAGAGAGCGCGCGGACAGCAGGAGAAAGCCCCCGAGGAGTGTCCTGGCCGTTGCCGGACGCAGGGACGGAGGCAGCAAGCTACACAACGAGGACCACTACGAGGAGATTGGGAGACATCAGGAGTGGGGGGGGCGGGAAGGAAAGGGCAGTTAGTGAAAAATTTAGGAAGGGAATAGCCAAAAGCTCAAGGAGAGGGGGGGGCACCCACAACTAGGGGGATAGAGTAAAGGGGACTGTAGAACACATATCCGCACTGGAAAAGCCAAGAAGGGCACGGGGACAGGAGATAGTAGGGGCGAACAAAAAGAAAGTGAGATACCTGATTAGATACGCCGCCGAGTTGAAGGTGGAGGAACTCTAAGGAGCAGAGGATAGCGTAGTAGGCAGTACAGGACGAGTAGCGGCGGCCAGCCTTTCCAGGGTTAAAGCGGGCAAGTGGAGGCATCCAAAAAGTTTACCACACACAGTTTTAGGGGTGAGGACAACGCGCGGACACGGGGTAGGGGAGGAGACACATACCCCGAAGTCAGCATGGACCTCAATCGGGCCCAGAGGGGCAGGGACCCCACGGGCACCAATAAAGTCCTTTGGGGGGCAAGAGAGAGTGGTAGAGGGGAAACCATGCGGGTTGCCCCCCTGAAGGCACTGGACTTGGCTGGGGGACAGGGAGGTCCCGCAACCGACGACAACCTGTTAATGTTTTCTGTGTTATTGATTATATGTTATGTTTTCCCCAGTGTGTCCCTGGTGTGCCGTGCCCAGCCCCATCCCAGCCCAATCCCCACCTCCCAGGAAGTGCGAGAAAGACGCCGGAGACAACGGAGGCGGCGACGCTGAACACAAGAGTCCGAGGGATCAAAGCAACTCAGACTGAGGCCAAAGAAAGCGAGTCAGGACACCCATAAAGTTTGATGAATAAAGAAATAAAGTGTATCTCACATAATGTCAAAGGTTTCAACAGCCCCGCGAAACGTAAGTTGGCCTTTAAAGAGTACAAACGCTTCAAGACAGACATTATTTTTCTCCAGGAGACCCACTTCTCTAAGAACAGCTTTCCTAGATTTCTGGATAAAGATTTTAGAATAGTACACATGGCCTCAGCAGCAGAAAAAAAGAGGGGGTAGCTATAGCAATACATAACAGCTTGACATTCCAGGTAGACAAAACAATAGCGGATAGAGAAGGACGCTTCCTAATTCTCGTAGGGTCCATGCAGGGTCAGCCTCTCATGCTGGCCTCGGTGTATGCCCCTTGCGAGCCGGCACCGGCATTTTTTTCCAGGTTTTTTCAGAAACTCCACAGAATACCACAGGGAAATATAATAGTGGCAGGAGACCTCAATAGAACATTAAACCACGAACTAGACAGATGTGCAGTCACTAATCTGCCCCCCAAACAGGACATACTAAACATTACCCAAGGACTGCGGGACTGTGAGCTAGTAGATATTTGGAGAGAGCAACATCAACAGGTTAAAGACTTCACGTTTTACTCCCACCCCCACAAGCGGTATAGCAGGATAGATTACTTCCTTGTATCCAATAGACTGGTCCCAGGGGTCTCCCATATGGGGATACACGACATTTCGTGGTCAGACCACGCACCTATAGAGCTGCGGTGCATGTTAAATTCTTTAGACAGACCCGGAGCAAAATGGAGACTTAATGAGCTGCTACTCAAAATTTCAGCCCTCGGGAAGGAGATAGGAGACAAAATCACAGAGTATTTTGTAGAGAACGAGGGTAGCGTGACATCACACTCCACGTTGTGGGAGGCACATAAAGCTACCCTCAGGGGATCTCTGATGTCTCTGGCGGCTCGGCGCCGGAGGGAACAAGATCGCCAGATTAAGGAATTACAGGAAAAATTGGCATCACTTACTGCAACACATAAGTCCCTAAAGCAAAACGCTACTTTAAAAGAAATCTCAGATATCAAACACCAACTAAATATTCGATTAACCTCCCAGGCGGAAAAGGATACATTCCTTGAAGAAGTAACCTAGTGTTACGAAACGCGTTGGAAGAGAGAGGTGTCCATGCTCGTTTTCCCCCCTTTCATGTGTGGTTTAGAGCACTGTTAGTAAGCTGCCTTCATAGCGTTACATCCCTCCCCGCTGCTGAGAACTACCTGAATGACACGCACGCTGTGTGTTCCAGGAGAAGCACTGCGGAAGTCGAGGAGCGACTCGTGACGTCACCACCGAGCGCCCGACGAGGAGTGGTGGCAAACGGCGTGCTAACCCTATGGACGTTGATTCCTGCGGCTTCCCTACCCGCCTGTGAGCTGTGTGCTTTGGGGTTTCTCTACCAGGGACTTACCCATCCACCACCCCAAGACGGAGAATGCTGTAAAGAGCAGACGAGACGACTGCAGATCCATCCCATGCTGAGATCCATCCAAGGGTGTCGCTCATTGTCATCTCCTGGTGTGGTAAACCTATATACCAACTGCTTGTGTAATTTATCTTGATGTACGCAAAACTATTTACTTTTAATCATAAAGTCACATTTTTAACTATACTTCACTATGTGCGTTGTGCGCCCTGTTCTTTTGTTTTTTGTATAGTTCCTGGGGTGTCGAGCCACCCCCAAGAAAGGCTGCAGACCCACGTTTAGTGTCAGATCCACATATAAGGTTTACAATATTGTTTCTATTATCACGGTGCACTGTTCACTATTTGTTGTATACTAGATATTAGCTGCGCACTATCACCTATTTTTACGGAAAAGGAGATGAGTTGGACTAAATGTAGGTTCTTTGAGAAGGCGAACAGGCCGGACACCCTTTTAGAGAATAAGCTCCGAAATAAGGTACCAAATTACCACATTCAATCAATTCGCACGCGGGGGGGGGGGAGCTTACCTCAAACCCTAGGCGCATTGTAGAGGAATTCAAATCCTACAATGAGGCGCTCTACGATGGAGGTAAGGTCACACACAATCAGAAAACGAGGGACAATCTTCGGGAATTTTTAACGGGGGCAAAGTTGCCGCAGTTGAGCAGGGGGGAGAGGGAAGCTCTGCAGACGGACTTCCCTTTAGAAGAGTTAACGGCAGTTGTAAAGTCTCTCAAGCCAGCCAAGGCGCCAGGTCCAGACGGATTTTCAAACCTCTATTATAAAAAATATTTGAAATTACTAGCACCACATTTGTTAAAACTCTTCAATTCGGTCTTACAAGGGGCCTCGTTCCCAGCACAGATGCTCCAGGCGTCCATCTCCTTGATCTATAAACCAGGAAAGGACCCGGCAGACTGTAAGAGCTACCGGCCCATCTCTCTGATCAATACAGACATTAAAATATTTTCAAAACTTATAGCCAACAGAGTGGGTAACGTCCTACCTGGGTTGATTCATCCAGACCAGGTGGGGTTCATCGGAGGAAGGCAAGCAGCAGATAATACCAGATGAGTAATCGATCTTATTGACTTGGCCCAAAAACATAATATCCCATCAATGGTACTTAGTCTGGATGCAGAAAAAGCCTTCGATAGGATTGATTGGCCCTATCTAAGGGGGACACTGGAGGCATTTGGCTTCGGGGGACGCCTTTTGGGAGCTATTATGGCACTATATGAGGGGCCGGCAGTAAGGGTGCGACATCAGGGGTTCCCTTCAGGACAATTTCAAATCCGCAGTGGCACGAGGCAGGGTTGCCCGCTGTCCCCCTTGCTGTTTGCCCTATGTATCGAACCCTTGGCGGCACACCTGAGATTAAGTCCAGATGTGTCAGGAATAACAGTCAAAGAGCAGACACACAAAGTGGCGTTGTACGCGGATGATGTCATACTGACACTATCCAGACCTCTCACCTCCCTGCCCATTGTGTTTGCAATATTGGGGCGGTTTAAACAAATATCGGGGTTCAAAATTAATCAGGCCAAATCAGAAGCCCTCAATATAAATTTACCCAAACCAATGGAAAAGCTAATTGGATTAAATTTTAATTTTAAATGGCAACCCTCCATGATCAAATATCTAGGGGTATATATAACTAGAGATGTCAAAGCATTATAGAAGGCAAATTATCCCAGGTTGTTCAAGACACTGAGGGAGGATCTCAGAAGATGGGAGGAGAATGGCATCTCTTGGATCGGAAGAATTCATAGTGTTAAAATGAATCTTCTCCCCAAGGTGATATACCTGTTTCAGGCCCTCCCGACCCACCTGTTAAAAGATGATATCCTCTCACTGCAGTCTAGAATAATGAAGTTTATCTGGAATAAAAAAAGCCCACGGATAAAAAAAGATATCTTGAGGAGGCCGACCTCGAGGGGAGGGTTGGGGGTGCCTTGCCTGTTCGCCTATTACAAAGCAGCCCAACTGAGCCAAATTATACAGTGGCACTCAGATCCGGCCCTCCGGAAATGGGTGGCGCTGGAAAAAGATTGCTGTGCGCCCATTGAGCTGCAGAACCTTATTTGGTTACCTAAAAAAAGCTGGTCTGGAATTCAGACCCTGCTACAGGCTATATCGAACTCCTTGAAGGTTTGGGAGGCTACCAAATTTAAATGTTCTCTCACAACACTAAACTCCTTGATGACACCCATTTGGGGTAATCCAGACTTTGCTCCAGGCCTGGATCGTCCACATTTCGCAATTTGGTTTAAGTCGGTATATATTAGACTAAATGATCTGGAGGGGAGACAGCATATCAAAACGTTTGATCACATCAAAGAGGAGAAAAATATACCTAATACAGAATTCTTTAGATACCTCCAGATCAGAGCATTCTACAACAAAGCCCCAATTCGGCCCAAGAGAACAAACTTTGAGCAGCTGTGTTCCAGAGCTACGGACACAAGGGGACTAACCTCTACAATGTACAGGGAAGTGATCTGTCCAGAGACAATAGACGAACCCCGACTTAGTTATATGAGACAATGGGAAGCCGACTTAGGGGAAACGTTAGAGGATGAGGACTGGGACAGGATCCTGCAGGCAGCAGCCAAAAGCTCTATCTGTACCACGTTAAAGGAGAACGCATACAAAGTCCTGATGCGCTGGTACTACACCCCAACTAAATTATCGAAATCTGTCAAAGGCTATTCGCCGCTCTGCCCTAAGCAGTACGGGGAAAGAGCGGACTTGCATCACATGCTGTGGTCTTGCACGAAGGTGGCTCCGATTTGGGCGGAGATTAGAGAATGGCTGCAAAGATTGATAGGCGTGGAGGTCCCCCTGGACCCATGGCTATTCCTATTGGGCAGGCGGACCTGGGGGTTCTCGAACGCAACGCATAAATTGATCACACACTTTGCGACCGCCACCAGGTGTGAGATCGCAGCATTGTGGAAGCAACCAGACCTCCCAATTATACCCAAAATACGGAATCAAATTTGGTTTGTCTGCCGGATGGCACAGTTGACGAGTCTGGTCAATGACACCGGCTCAAATTTTCTAAAAGTCTGGTCGCCCTGGTTGACCCAGACAGACATCCTGGGAGTAGATACCACCACAATTTTGCAATGATAATCATAAATACGTTCTTCATTGACCAAATGGATTCTTGACCACACAGCGACTAGGAAACCCGGAGATATAGGGGAGCTCAATGAAGTGGGGTCACGCCTAGAGGCTGAGTCGTAGGCCCGGCATTCTAGAATACGCAAGTTATCAGAAGAGAGGTGGATGAAGCGCGCCGTAACCGCCCAGCAGTACAAGAGGTCACTTTCTGCCCCCCCCCCCCCTTCGTCCCCCCCATCCCGTTACCCTGATGTTTCATTTGTGGGTCTGTTGAGTCTGTCACGTGTGTCACGTTCAGTGTTTGAAAACATGGAAATGGTGGAACTGTACACGCAAATGGATTGTGTTATAATGTATGCATCAATACACCTAATAAAATTATAGTTATAAAAAAAAAAAACCACTGTGATAGTGTAACATGGTAAGTCTATTCTACCTGTCCTTCATCCTGCTATGTAAGTCCCTAATAAGTATCCCAAATTTAGCCAGTCTTGCTCTGGAGAGAAAGAAGAGAGCAGAGGCTGTCAGTCTCTTCCATTGCAAGGATGAGCTGGTCCACCCCAGGCGCAGGCCTGGGGAACATCAAGACTCATTGCCCCTATTATCGGGGTAGGCACCCTCTAGAAGTCTGGGACTTCAAAGACTATACAGCACTGTAAGGAGAATGGCAGTGGCTGTATAATATGCTGCTAATAAAGGATCCTGGTTCTATTATATTTCCATGTCTGGGTGTTAGTCATTGGACAGGGGGGGGGGGGGATGCCGTGGTGGGGGCTGATATCCAGAGCACCCTGGAGCCCACTCCAGTTCGAGGCACTGATTACCTGAGAAGAACTACAGCAATGGAACCCAAAAGCCTAATGTGAAGCTCTTTTGAGGGTTCAAGGGCCGCTAATGAATTGCTTACAACTGTCCTAAAATCCAATCCTTAAGAGACCTATTGAGAACATATACAAGCTTTTTAAAATATGCTGAACCATATTAATTAAGCCGTGTTACTTCATAAGACACTTTACAAAATGGCTTTTTTTTAAAGATAGTCCATTAGGAGCCATTCAAGTGAAAGCTCTTCCAATGCCAGAAGGTGTCTAATAGGGTAACACATCTTATTAAACATGGCTGATAGCCACAGTCCTAGCGATGAGTTGGTTACATATTAGCAGAGTCAAACATTTTAACCATATACATTTTAAACATACAAAAATTTACATGGCTAAAATGATCTGATACTTCAGTAAAAAAAATTGCTGAATAATTTATTGTAATTAATCCAGAAGAGTTCACCAAATAGGTAGATTATTGCTGACATTTTGTTTTGTAGCTACTTTATCTGACATAAAATGAAGAAATTCACTGCATTTTTATTTATCCCTTTTTAAAGCTTTACTAGCATTCAATATCATTTATTTTAGCGAAAGAACATCACGGTCGCTAGCAGATGGGACCCCAGCTGGTTAAATGCCATTTGTTTATTTCTTTGAAGTAACAGGAGCCATTCAATCTCTTAGTCTCACAGTCTACATAAAATCAAACTCCTGTTTTTTTAAAAGATAGAACAATATTTGACCTTCAACAAGAATCACTGCACACATCCTCAAGAAATATACAGAGAAAATTTTCACAAAGGAGAAATCTGTTCTTGTACTTTCTCAGGTTTTAAATAGACAAAGGACAGCAGCTTGAAAATGTGGTCACCTCTTAAGACACAAAGATCTCTCCTGGATACCTACTCTACGTCTAGGTACATTAATCCTCTCTACTTCTACAGGGTAGCAAGGTGGTTTTGAAAAGACTTGGGCCAGGATACATAAAGCTCAGTTAAGAGAAAAACACATTTTTTATAGAGTCTGTTAAAAACATCATGTCATACATAACATTAACGGCAGAAAATGTGCACTTTTATATGTTCTACTCCAGGTTGGCATTAGCCCTGTCTTGCCTTCATATATAATGGCTAATATATTGTCCAATACAGATGCAGCCACCAGTATTAGATCACTTGCCTTGGATAATCTGGAGCAATCTCAATGTAAATGCCTCAACATTTCTGTGAGATTCCTAATGGCCCATCGGATTAACACAGCGGGGGGGGGGGGGGGGGGAGGGGGATCTCTGAAGTCCAATTCAAACTGAATGGGACTGCAGGGACCCCTGCTGTGTTAATCCGATGGGCCATTAGGAATGTCACAGAAATGTTGAGGCATTTACTGTGAGATGCCTTAGTTTTTACCCAGGCAAGTGATCGGATACTGGTGGCTGCATCTGTATATACAGTACATAGGCAAGGTAAACTAAACCAGCATAGATAGGTGATAAAATATTACTTTGAATATATTACAGTGAATGGTAACAAGGAGAAAGAAGGATATTCAGCGCTCGTGCTGCAGATATGAAGATTGGAAAATCCCTTTGCTGCACGTGCATGGAGCGTCTACCCAAATGCTCCCACTTCAAAGGTGATCCCCCCTAAAAAGGGGGGAGGACACCCTGAGAAACAGAAAAGAAAAAATGCACAGAAGCGCACCAGGGATTAGACAAATGTTATGTAGCGGTCATGTAAAATGGCTACAGTCATCTCTCCTGCTGACAGTAAGGCCTGGTAAATTGTGGGCATGCCAGCAGTAATTATGGAGGTTTGCCCTCACACCCTGGTGATGTGCCCTATGTAAGGATGGGAGTGGTCACAGACTCTGACTCCCTGGTTGGTGATGTCAGAGTTGTGTCAGCCCCCAGAGAGTACATAAGGCACAGCACTGTGTCTAAAGTTAGTTCTATCTGAGTCTAGTTCTGGAAGGAGTTCTTTCAAGTTCAAGTAGTTAAGACAGTCATGTTCTAATAGCTGCAGTAGGAGTCTGTGTCCAGGGACCTGGCACAGAATAAAGATATCCCGACTGGGATAGGGAATCCCTGATCAAGGCGAAATACCTTTTAAAGGGAAGTACGGGCACAATGACGGGCTAGAGATACGGGAATTGTGGCGCCTATGCAAATCATTTAAGTATACTGGGGCTAGAGATACCCCATTGTGGAGGGCAGCTAGCCCACCGTATCAATAAAGATGAAGCTGACCACAGAAACCCTCGTGCGTAAGAGTCAAGTGATTGCACAGGGGGCTGCACCACTGAGGAGTTCCTCACCAGGACCATCCCCAAGTGACCGAAGGGACCCTGATGAGGTGGAGGCGCTGCACTGGAACTAGGTAGGACTCAGCACACTACCTCAGCTGCCTGTCTGGACGGGTCCTCCCCATACACCATCATGCGGGAGACTCAGGAGTCCTGTTGCCAACAGGTGCACCACCAGACACTACCACACTGTAATGGGGACCGGTTAGACCACAGGGGCCAATGTGAGATTGGGTGGGTCAGGCCGGGCCAGAAATACCGTTACATTTGGAGGCGAGCTGCTGAGATCAGATCTGTCATCAGGACAGGCTCTAGCTAGGCACACTGGGAAACAGGGAGAGCGTCTGCTGCCACTCTGTGCTGCGTAGGGACGGACCTAGGGGTGGTCAGGGGCTGGCAGGGTATTGTCAGTTCGCAGGGACGACCTAGGGGCCTGAAGGGAGTGAGGGGTCTGGAGCCGGGCTATAGCTGACCGAGTCACTTTGAGGCAGTGCTAGTTGGTAGGACGCCAGAAGGGATAGCCTGTTAACGTGGTCAGGAATCCTGGAGAGGGTCTGCGCTAGGCTGACCAAGAGAGGTAGACGCCCCAAGTACTGCATGGCAGAGCCAGAGTACTCTAGCCCATTCCAGACACTTACCATAGGGAGCACAGACTGGGAGGAAGGAGTTACAGCAGACACTGGGAGAGTGAGCCTAGCCTGAGGTAGTGCAACATGAGTCCAGCCTAGATCAGGTACACATGTGGTGGTGCATCTGAAGCAAATCTTTATTGTACTGGTGTGGTGGCTGCCCCGCAGAGTGGAGCCCCATGTACGATAATTGGTACGAGAGCATAGCAACCCAAGAAATGGAGGATCCGCGCGGTGCGGAGAATCCAAAATGGCGACCAGAGGCTGATGGGGAAGGCACCCGTGGCGTGCGCCCCACTGAAGAGCAAACTGTCGCTGAGCTGTCTTTAACTAATCTGCTCTGGAGTGGAGCGAAGGCTGTGGCTGCCCCGTTTTTGTCTTGTCTGGGACACCGAGGGGCCACCCTTGAGGAGTGTGAGGACATTGTGATAACTGGGGGGGAACCCAGCGAGAAGAGCAAACAAACTGACATTTCGGGCTTAAAAGCCAATCAAAATGGCGGTTCCCGCTTGCTAGGGAAACCGCATGGGCCAGTCGTAGAGAAAATGGCTGATACAGAACTTGCACAAAGCTGGCCGGGAATGGCGCGAACAGCAGAGCCCCGCCCTGATGGGGGGTTGGCGCGAAAGCTATGGCTGCGCCTTCATGGACAGTGACTCACTCGGCCCCTGTGCTGAGTCAACCGCTTAGTCTATGGGACCCTCCCCTGATTTCCACCAGGGGGAGTGACTTTCAATTATGGCCTGTGGGAATGCACCCACTGGGCCCAGGGACTGATATCCAGATGGCGCCACTACAAGAAGTAGTTCCGGCCGCGGAGGTAACGTGCAAAAAGGAGGGATATTTTGCACGAAAAGCAGCAGCTAGGAGAAGGCGGGAACTAGCCGCGGCCCAAGAATCCCACTCTGATGAGGAAACTGGCGCAAAAACGCAGTCAGCGCCCACCAGGACTGAGAAAGGCGCGGCCTTAATTAAGGGGCATGCTATTCCCCTGTGGGACACGCCCATAATTGCAACCCCTGGGGGCAGGTTCCAGCTATGCCAGAGGAAGGAGGAGCCGAAGCAGGGAGTGGCGGATCCAGCAACTTCTACCAGTCAGTTGCGAGGAACCACTGACCTGAAGAGACCTATACAGGAAGTGGCTCCTGTGAAAAGAATGGCCTGCTCCTCCACTGTGGGCACGATGGTCTCCACCCAACCCTACTCGGTACCCGGCGGGCTACTGGTAGTAAGGGTGGCAAACACTGAGACGGTGGTCGGGCTCTGCCTACAATGCGGGCTGCCTGGGGGCACTGTCAACACAGCGGCACGTTGCCCACATTGCGGGACATTATATCTGTGGCCCATGCCCACATTTATACCCATTCAACCTGCTGACCCCCCAGGGGATACGGCTAGGCGCTCCGCCGAGTCCCTTGGCGCACTGTGGATCAGCCGTGCGAGTCCCGGAGAAAGGGGACTGGAGTCGACCAAGTTGGCTGGGTCAGCAGCAACCGAGACGGTCGGGTCACCCCCCGACCGCGCAGAGAAAAGATTTTCGCCACGCTCGGTGACCCCGAGATCAGGGAAGGGAGATTACTCCGATGAGGATCTCCGTGAGCTAGCGGTGGCGAAATCGGGACCAAAGAGGGAACAAGGACGGACGACACCCCGTGGGGTGAGTGGCAGTCTGGAGAACAGGGCGTCCCCCGCAGATCGGCGAGCCGAGAGACGGAGTCCCGCCGTCCCAGGACCTGAAGGTGATGGGAGAGAGACGCCTATGCCCCTGCGGACTGGTAAGAGAAGCAGCCCCATCACTTACCTTGTCCCGGCAGACAGCGCAGCGGAGGAAGGGCCGTGCCAGGCCCAAGGCGCACGTGGAGAGACGGCATCACTTCCGGTGAAGGCGGCGGCGGAGCTTCCGGATGTTGTCACCAAGGAAGAGATCCCGCATGGGGGTCCCACCCAAGATGGCAACGCTTCCGGTTCCGGGGAGGACATCACTTCCGGTGGCGACGGCGGAACCACTGGAGGGGAAGCAGCGATGCTCCAGCGATCGGGGGAAGGTCCCCGATCACCTCAAGAGACCAAGAGCTGGATGGGTGATCCGAGGACTGAGGAGGGTGAGATATCCTCTTTGGACCAGTCTACGGACAGCCGAGAACGGGTCGTAACCCCGTGGGGTCCAATCGCTTGCCCTTATGTCCCATTCCACGCCCTAGATAAAACCCCTGCCCCTGTCACCTGTTCCACGGGATCCCCGCCTAGCTTAGAATCGGTGGACATACCCTCGGAAGAGGAGGTGAAACGGACTGGGGAGAGACAGCGCAGTTGCGCTACGGAAGGCATTTCTCGGGGAGGGGGAGAGTTGGGTAAGGCCGCGGTAGGCCGGTGGCTGTCCCCTGTGGCGCCTGCCCCAATGAAAAAGGCATTGGGATCATCAAGGTGGTCTGTACCGCGATCGGCACGGACATCGGGGGTATTTTCCCAGGGGGATGAAAGCGATTCAGGGGAGTCACACAAGTTCAAAGAGCACCGTTGGTGGGCCCCACTTTTTGAAGGGTATTCTGCATGGATGGACCGTACTCGGTTTCTCATCCGGAGGGAGGATGTGGTAGACTACTGGTGGGCAGTAGGAGAGTTCACCCCTGAGCAGAGGGACAGAGAGCTGCAGGATCGGTGGATTCAAATTGAGCATAGGGAGATAGAACCCATGGGTCCTGACATACTGTCAGATCCTGTGGATCCTGATGAGCCCCTGTCATGGGTGTTACCTGGGAGGGCAGGTAGAGCTGAACTGACCAGGATCAGCAGAGCGGAACGGGCGATAATAGATCGTTACAAATCATCCCACGGGTTGGAGTACCCTTACGTCCCTGAGCCTTTCATGGATGAAATAGAGGAGAACAGAGGGAGGTGGCTTAGGGAGACCATTGAGATGTACTTGGTCGGTAGGGGAAGTGCAGTGATAGGAAAGAAGGCCGAGGATCGGATAGAACATTTGATACGCATATGGGGCATAGGAAGGAACATCTACAAGCATAAGGTGACCTATAGGCCCGAGAGGGGACTGCCGAGACATTACTATGTTACGGTCCTGGATATGGGTGGTAGGGAGGTAAGAAAACCTGACCCCAGTCACTACTTTTAGGAGGTACTATGCATTACGCGGGTTCATGGCTGCTGGTCGGGGCGGGCTTGGCGGAGTGTACTGTAGACATTTTTTTTCTGTGTGCATTATGAAAATTTGTAAGATGTTCTAATTATGTTTTGTGTTACAGTGCTTCCTGGAAAAGGGTATACAAATTTAGGTCCCAGCGAGAACGATGGGATTCACCAGGGGGAGAATGTAGCAATCATGTAAAATGGCTACAGTCATCTCTCCTGCTGACAGTAAGGCCTGGTAAGTTGTGGGCATGCCAGCAGTAATTATGGAGGTTTGCCCTCACACCCTGGTGATGTGCCCTGTGTAAGGATGGGAGTGGTCACAGACTCTGACTCCCTGGTTGGTGATGTCAGAGTTGTGTCAGCCCCCAGAGAGTACATAAGGCACAGCACTGTGTCTAAAGTTAGTTCTATCTGAGTCTAGTTCTGGAAGGAGTTCTCTCAAGTTCAAGTTCAAGTAGTTAAGACAGTCATGTTCTAATAGCTGCAGTAGGAGTCTGTGTCCAGGGACCTGGCACAGAATAAAGATATCCCGACTGGGATAGGGAATCCCTGATCAAGGCGAAATACCTTTTAAAGGGAAGTACGGGCACAATGACGGGCTAGAGATACCCCATTGTGGAGGGCAGCTAGCCCACCGTATCAATAAAGATGAAGCTGATCACAGAAACCCTCGTGCATAAGAGTCAAGTGATTGCACAGGGGGCTGCACCACCGAGGAGTTCCTCACCAGGACCATCCCCAAGTGACCGAAGGGACCCTGATGAGGTGGAGGCGCTGCACTGGAACTAGGTAGGACTCAGCACACTACCTCAGCTGCCTGTCTGGACGGGTCCTCCCCATACACCATCATGCGGGAGACTCAGGAGTCCTGTTGCCAACAGGTGCACCACCAGACACTACCACACTGTAATGGGGACCGGTTAGACCACAGGGGCCAATGTGAGATTGGGTGGGTCAGGCCGGGCCAGAAATACCGTTACATTATTTATTAATAAAAATACACAAAAAAAGCTGAGAGGGAGGCGCATGCGCGACGGCTGGCTGCATGGACGTGTGAGTAATTAGCTCCGTTCACAGCCGGCACGAAAATCAATAAAAACAGCACATAAATTTCGCCGACACTCACCGAAAAGCCCCCATAGCCCTCCGAAGCTGCAGAGATGTCAAGGGCAACGCGCTCGAAGCGGACCTCGCCGGTCTTAACCGACTACTTTGCCAAGGGAGAAGCGGGCCGCGCCAAAAACCACAAGGGGCGTATACATAGCGGCTCCGAGTCTGAAGGAGAGGACGGGGCTGATCACGAAAGGGACGACCAGATAATGCGCCGACGGGACATGAGGGAGTTCTGTATGGACATAAAGCGCTGCTTTCAGTCTGAACTGACCGCTCTGAGGGCGGACTTAGGCAGCATAGGTATCAGAACAGACTCCCTTGAAAGGAAACTCGACTCCTCCATTAAGGCCCAACAGAAAGCGGGAAAAAAATTTGCCCAACTGAAAGAGGAGGTGCGAGACCTCGCCGACCGACAGGAGGACGCGGACAATCGAGACCGCCGAAACAATGTGCGGATCCGGGGGGTCAGGGAGGAAGAGACGGATCCGGAGGTTTTCGTGACCAGATGGCTCCAGCAGCTTATGCCTGAGAAGTCGGAGCGTGACACCCATCTAGACAGGTGCCATAGAGCCCTGCGCTCGAGGTCACAGCCAGGAGACCCCCCCCGCGACATCATAGCACGCTTCCATTTCTTCAGGACCAAAGAGTCCTTCTGTCAACTGACCCGGAATGAGGCACTATTTGAAGGCCACAAGATGCAGGTCTTTCAGGACATTTCCCCCGCTACCCTCCTCAAACGGAAAAAAATTACACCCATCACGAGGGTACTACGTGATGAGGGGGTTCGCTATCGCTGGCTATACCCGTTCGGCCTGATGGTGCTCCGCAATGGCGTCCCACACACCCTGCGGCAGCTAGAGGAAGGGGGGAGTTTCCTGGCCAAACTCGGGCTGCAGGATAAGGCCCCTGCAGAGGCGGCTACTGAAAATGCAACCCCAGACCCAACATGGAGGGAAGCTGGGAAAGCTAACAAGAGCCGACAGCCTCGGAGTCCTAAGTGAGGAGGGCTGGTGACAAAGGAGAAAACTGACAACAAAAATAAAACGAAATCATTAAAAGACAATATATACCCATGATAAAAGGGTAAACCGGCTCACTTGACATCGCCACAGTTGACAAAGTTTACAGTGTTAAGGCTCTAACGTTGAGAGCCGCCTGGGGAATCGGTTGCTCCAAGTTGCACTTACCTCCAAGCCGCCTCCGCAGCCCAGCAGCAGTGTTCCACGTCTGGCAGCCATCTTGGTTCCTCTCCGACTGATCATTTGGCTATGGGCGGTACCTGATGACAGGGAAGTAACTGGAAAATCCCGCGAGAAGACCTGCGGGGAGACAAACGGGACCCTCCAAGATGGCGGCGACACTGACCAAAGGGGGAGGAGCCGCAGCGCAAGCCTACGGAGGCCGGGAGGAGTGCTGGAGAGGCCCGAGGAGGAGGATGCCCGGGACGACGAGTGGCACGGGGCCACACCAGACTGGGAATGGAAGAAGGGAGGGTAGAAGGGAGGGTAGAAGGGGGAGAAGGGAGGGTAGGAGAGGGAGAAGGGAGGGAAGATGAGGGAGAGGGGAAGGAAGAAGGGGGAGAGAGAGGTGGGAAGAAGGGGGAGAGAGGGGGGAAGGGGGAGAGATGGGTGAAGGGGGAGAGAGGGGGGAAGGAGGTAGGGAGGAGAGAGAAGGAGGAGAAGGAGGAGAAGAGGAGGGGGAAAGACGGAGCAGAGGAGGGGGGGAAGGGAGGAGAAGAGGGGAGGGACAGGAGGAGAAGAGGGGGGGGAAAGGAGGAGTAGAGAGGGGGGAAAGGAGGAGAAGAGAGGGGGCAAGGAGGAGAAGAGGGGGGGGGAGAAGTGGGGGGCTGGGAGTTAGGCGCAGAAAGATCGCATGTTGACTGCAGGACGAAATCAATTATAAGGCCCCAGAAGGGGACAATGGGTGGCAAAATAAGAGGTCAAGGGGGACCGAATAAAAGCTAGGTTAGGGATTTCGAGTTAGTTATAGGGAGGGAGGGGAGCTGGAGGTAAGCTAGGTTACGTAGTTAGGAACGCGAATAAGTTGGGGGGGGGGTTTGACTGTAGAGTCAGTTCTTTAAAAGTGCTAGAGGATAGCTCATGGTAAGAGATACCACGTACATAATGGTAAAACTTGTCTGCCGGCGGGGGCTTCAGTCTGGCCGTCGCTGTGCGTCTACAGACTCGGGCCGGGGCGGATGCCCAGGTAGCCGAGAAAGTCCTTGGGAGAGGGTGGAGCGGAGGAGCCCTGTGGAGGGGAGGAGGGAGCCAGGGGCGCGGGAGGAGTTCCACCTACCCGAAGGCAAGGTGGGGGCGGTGGTCTGGGACCATTTTTGCCTCACCCACATTGTTGTTCATATCAATGTTGTTTCTTTCCCTTTATGTGTCCTATGTCCCATATGTCTTCCCCCTGCCCTTCCCCCCCTCCGGCCAGGGAGGCAACCCGCTGACATTGAGCGCACCGCTGTGCACTGCAGAGAGGCCGAGTACTCCCGCGGAGCACCGGACACCCCATCTGAAGACACACAGGACAAGAGGTGAGAACATACGCACCTCATGTCATTAACATTTATCTCACACAACGCCAAGGGGCTGAACTGCCCGCGAAATCGGAAAATAGCGCTCACTGACTATAAACGTAAGGGTGCGGACATTGTGTTGCTACAGGAAACACATTTCAGTACCACCAGTTTCCCCAAATATTTTGATAAGCAATTCAGACAAGTTTACCTAGCGTCCGCAAAGGTGAAAAAACGCGGAGTAGCAATACTGATACATAATAGGGTGGGACTGGTGGTGGATGAGGTGAAGAGGGACAAGGAGGGTAGGTTCCTGTTACTCACAGGGTCCATTAACCAGCAACCACTCACGATCGCCGTAATATATGCCCCTAATGGACGAGACCCGGCCTTCTTCGCCTCATCCTTTGAAACTATCCGCAAACACGCTAAAGGCGCATTAATTATAGGGGGAGACTTTAACACGGTATCAAACGCAGCCCTGGATTGCTCAGGTCCCTACGGAGGCCGGACGGATCCTGGATCCAGGGCCCTCGAACAGGGACTGCGCGATCTACAGCTGGTCGACATCTGGAGGGAACTCCATCCCCTCACTAGAAACTATACTTTCTACTCACACCCACACGACTCATTTAGTAAAATCGATTACTTCTTTGTCTCTAGTAGACTGGTCCCAAAGATCGCCCATGCGGGAATCCACGATATTTCGTGGTCCGATCATGCACCAAAAGAGCTAAGGTGCACACAGATAGGACTGGACAGGCCAGGAGCAAACTGGAAATTAAATGAATCCCTTCTAAAAATCCCGGATCTACAGATCAGGATTGGAGACGAAATCCAAACATTCTTTAGAGAAAACAAAGGAAGCGTTAGCTCTCACATAACCCTCTGGGAGGCACACAAAGCAACAATAAGGGGGAACCTGATTAGTATTGCAGCCCGCAAGAAAAAAGAGAGCAACGCTAAAATCAGGAAAGAACACGCGGAGCTAAAGACACTGTGGGATAAATATAAAATCACCCCAGACCCTTCCACCCGCCAACAGATTGGCGACGCTCAGACTAAACTAAATCTACTTCTAGCCTCTCAGGCGGAGAAGTCGTTGAGTTGGTCTAAGAGAAGATTCTTTGAAAAAGCAAACAAACCAGATACCCTGCTGGCTAACATGATCAGCGCTAAAACCAGTAATTATAATATCCAGGCCCTACGGATGGAGTCAGGCGACACCACGGCCAACCCCAAAAAAATTGTAGCGGAGTTCAAAACATACTACGCGAAACTATATGATGGGGACAAAGTAGCCCATTCGGCTGGCACGGACAAAGCCCTGAAAGATTTCTTGAAGGGCTCGAATCTACCGGGCCTGAGTAGGTTGGACAGAGAGGCAATGGGTAGTGATTTTACAACGGAGGAAATATTGGAGGTTATCAAACACCTAAAACCCTCTAAAGCCCCGGGTCCCGACGGTTTCTCGAATCTTTATTATAAGAAATTCGGAAAATTCTTAACCCCGTTCCTTCGCAACATGTTTAATCAAGTACTGGGAGGCACCCCTTTCCCCCAACACATGCTCCAAGCGTCCATCTCGGTAATACACAAACAGGGAAAAGACCCGTTGGACTGTAAAAGCTACAGACCAATATCCCTGATTAATTCGGACATTAAAATTTATGCCAAACTCCTGGCCAATAGATTGGGTCTCATCCTACCCAGACTGGTGCACCCAGATCAAGTCGGTTTTGTCCCGGGTCGACAGTCTTCAGACAATACTCGACGAATCATTGATCTGTTAGAAATAGCCAATGCCAGATCAATACCAGTTATGGCGCTCAGTCTGGATGCAGAAAAAGCATTTGATAGGATAGACTGGCCATACCTTGAGGCCACGCTTGGAGCGTTTGGGATGGGAAAGAAACTAACAAAAGCAATTTTCGCCCTCTACGAGAATCCGTTGGCTAGGGTTACCCACCAGGGGTTCGTCTCGGACCCCTTCCAAATTAAGAGCGGAACAAGACAGGGCTGCCCGCTCTCCCCCCTCCTCTTTGCTTTGTGTATGGAGCCACTGGCCGCCCACATACGCGATAGCAAAGACATCACGGGTATAGACATTGGAAACCAGTCGCATAAGGTGGCACTCTATGCGGATGACGTGTTCCTGACTATATCTAGACCCCTTACCTCTCTGCCAAATCTTTTTGACCTGTTGGGGAGATTCAACAGGATCTCTGGATTCAAAATAAACCAGTCCAAATCTGATGCCATGAATATTAACCTCCCCGCGCACATGGAGAAGCTGATCGCCATAAATTTTAATTTTAATTGGCAACCGAAAAACATTAGATACCTGGGGATCAACGTCACCAAGTCTTATGACACGCTATATCAGGCAAACTATCCCAAATTGGCACAGACTTTGAGAGGGGACCTCAAAAGATGGTCCACCCACAATATTTCGTGGATCGGAAAGATCCACTGCGTTAAGATGAACCTGCTTCCACGCATCCTATACCTCTTCCAAACCCTCCCAGTGCCGATAGGATTGAAGGATGTCCTCTCACTTCAATCAGCTATAGATAAATTTATCTGGGGAGGCAAGAAAGCGAGGGTGGGAAAACAAATTATGCGTAAACGCACGGAAGCAGGAGGGCTGGCGGTACCTTGTTTGTTGTCCTACTACAAAGCGGCGCAATTATGCCAAATCGTGCAATGGCACACGAATCCAGACTCAAAAAGATGGGTCGCCCTAGAAAAGGAGCTCTGCTCCCCTGTGGCTCTGGAACATGTAATCTGGCTCCCCAAAAAGGCACGGACTGGTGCCAAATTGCCGCTATCCTCCATGAACAACTCGATCTCGGTTTGGGAGGCCACACGTATGAGATGTAGTCTGACCCATAAAGCGTCAGGTATGACCCCACTTTGGGATAACCCACTTTTTGCTCCGGGCCAGACCAGCGCAGACTTTTCTATCTGGAAAAAAAGCAAAATCAACAGGCTAATAGATCTGGGGGGAAAGCGAGGCGTTCAGACATTCGATTTACTTAAAGAATACCAAAACATTCCCAACGCCGAGTTCTTTAGATACCTCCAGCTCAGAGCGTTTTATCAATCAGTGCAGCCCCACATACCAATGACGAATTTTGAAAAGCTCTGTCGTTCGGGGACATCCACCAAGGGACTCACATCGCAGATGTACGGGGAAGTAATCGGTTCTAGTAAGACAGTGACGGACAAAACGGGATACATGATTAAATGGGAAAAGGACTTAGGGGAGGAAATTGAGGTAGAGGAATGGACAAAAATTGTGACGGCGACTTCAAAAACGACTTTGAGGGAGAATGCATATAAAGTTATGATGAGATTTTACCACACCCCCACTAAATTAGCTAAATTTCTGCCCAGCTACTCCCCATTGTGCCCAAGACAATGTGGACAACAAGCAGACTTGCTGCACATGCTGTGGTCTTGCCCCAAACTTACGCCGGTCTGGGATTCAGTTAATGATTGGCTGAATAGGATCCTCGGCACATCCACCCCCGTCGACCCATGGCGGTTCCTTTTGAACAGGCCGCAATAAGGTCTCTCCAGGGGAGCAAATAAACTGGCGGTACATTTCGCAACGGCGGTGAGGGGGGAGATCGCAGCACGTTGGAAACAAAATGAAATCCCAATAATCGCAAAGATCAGGAACCGAATTTGGTCAGTTTGCCAGATGGAGAAATTGACGAGTCTGGTCAATGACACTGGCACAAATTTCTTAAAAGTCTGGTCACCATGGTTGGCACAGACAGACATACAGGGGGTAGATAGGGCCACGATTTGGCATTGATAGATGTAAAATGCATTCTCCCTTAAAGAGGCCCTGAGACACCTCGACGGTCCACGAGCACACACAGTTCATGGGTGGACAGAGAGTGTGGGGTACACCGGTTGCCCACCGGACTATCGGTTTTCTTAGTTGCAGAGAGCCAGCGGTCGCACGTTTAGAAGCGGAACCTCGGTCGGAGATCCCTTCCCACCCCCCCTCCCCCCCTATTTCCCCCTCCCGGCTGGGAGCTATATGTAGTTTGTCGGTTAGTCTGTCTGTCCCCCCGTTTGTCCAAAGTACACAGATATTACGCATGCTGCATGTTTCCCAAATACAGGAGGCACGTTTCCCTCCAAATGTTTACCATGAATGCATGACATGTATGTTCACACAATTTAAAAATAAAAAAATTTAAGTTGAAAAAAAAAAAAATAGCTGAGAGGATCCAAACCCTCCTCAGCTGTGGAAGGTGAAACTGCTCAGATACATGTGAAGAAAAAAAATGTGAACTAGCGCTAAAGTGTAATACACAGTGTGATATTAAAAAACTTATAATAAAGGATGGCTGCCCGGTGATACTGCCAGTACTAACAGAATAAACCAAAATAAAGAAAAACCTGGCGCCAAATAGTCAGTGGAATGTCCTGTACTCCTCAAGGGATCCGCACACTTGCTCGACAGACCATGCAAAGAAAAGAACACAAACAAACAAAAATCATAGCGCAACACTGTAGGGTAAGCAGTACTGCACTAATACACACAAACAGTTAAGAATCCTAGCGATTATTAAAATAATTATTTATTAAAAAGAACTATGCCAAGACCGACAATGGCAAATACAAGGAACCGCAGGTCATCCGGAGCACAAAAATTGGAGCCCTACTTACATACAGCAAGGTTTAAGCTCGCATGGTAGGAACAAGTCCTAGGTAGAGATGATCTCCCTGGCAGGTGATGCCTCTGCTCCACTGCGGCTCACACACCAGTCAGTCCTTACGTTGGTAACCGGAACAGCTCCGGCCGTGGGGGCTGGTGTGCGGGGTACACGCGGTGCAGAGCTGTGGACCCCGCACACCAGCCCCCACGGCCGGAGCTGTTCCGGTTACCAACGTAAGGACTGACTGGTGTCTGAGCCGCAGTGGAGCAGAGGCATCACCTGCCAGGGAGATCATCTCTACCTAGGACTTGTTCCTACCATGCGAGCTTAAACCTTGCTGTATGTAAGTAGGGCTCCAATTTTTGTGCTCCGGATGACCTGCGGTTCCTTGTATTTGCCATTGTCGGTCTTGGCATAGTTCTTTTTAATAAATAATTATTTTAATAATCGCTAGGATTCTTAACTGTTTGTGTGTATTAGTGCAGTACTGCTTACCCTACAGTGTTGCGCTATGATTTTTGTTTGTTTGTGTTCTTTTCTTTGCATGGTCTGTCGAGCAAGTGTGCGGATCCCTTGAGGAGTACAGGACATTCCACTGACTATTTGGCGCCAGGTTTTTCTTTATTTTGCTCAGATACATGTACCATATATATGGACCCTGGAAAATCGATACCCTAAACAGTAAAACACACACAGTACACTAAAAAATATACATTCAATGTAGCAACAGTCCAAGGTAATTTAAGTTAAAACCGCCATAGAGGACTATCATACCACTGACAGGGGGAAACGAACACTCACACTGGGGCAGAAGTGGGGGTCCACGGATGACCGCACAGGATCCGGATCGCGGCACCGCAGAAGGTGAAAAATGCCACTTGTGCCTCAGGCAGGCTCCGTCTCAGCCTCTCAGCAAACACGCGCAGGATGACCTGTCGTGACCTCTACGCATTTCGCACCACGTGCTTCGTCAGGAGCTTCCAGGACGTGGAGCTTCCAGGGGTGGAGCTTCCAGGACGTGCTGCTACGTGCATACCCATTGAGAGGAGAAGAGGCTGATTAGCGGGGAACGTCATCGGAGGAGGGACTAGGCGCTCCGAGTCGCGGCTACGAAGCGGGGACCCACGCCAACTCCAGCCTCCTCCTGCAATCCCTCGGCATCCTCTCATGTAAGCGGACGGCACATTGTAGGACACACATAGAGCATTACGGCATGTGAGTGCATGTTTTTTACCCTGTTATTTTAGCAATAAATGTTTATGGTATCACACTATTGGTGCCCATCTTTGTTTCCACACGGTCTATGGTGGTGCTGACGCTGGAAGTAAGGATCACGTCACCAGCAGCAGGATTAAGTCGGAGCCAACCGTGAGGAAAATAAAGAAACCTTTTGAAGCCCATTTTTATCTACTTTTAAGTAAGTAGCTAGCAACGGTGGGGGTGAACGGAATTGACCATAGGGTACTGCGCAATGGCTGTTTTGTTTTTATTCCCAGATCAGCCTTCAATCTAAAAGGAACGGGACACTGTGGACTGTGGATCTTATCCTTTATCATCATTTGATTCATGGGACTACATTCTCTTTGTCAGGTTTAATATCTGTCAGTGCGCCAAGGAATCATTGTGTTGTATTATATGTTCTTTGTTTTTTGTTGTTCATGCTCTGTATACATGCCTTGTGTATAGGCTTGTTTTATTCCTGAGGCAGCCATTCCCCATTCTATCAAGATAGTCTGTGAGGGATCACGTGTAGGGTTTCCCATAAAGGGGATTCTCTCTTGTTTTGTAGAGCACCTATTTATTTTAATTAGTATATAGGTTAGGGTTTATAGGTTTGAGCGCTGATTATATGTATTTAGTTTAATTTTTTCACCACACATTTTTATTTATAGTGTAGATGTGCAGGGGGTCTCCGGAGTTGAACCGCATTGGTTTCAGGTCGGGGGACCCCCTGCTCCCCGAGATACAGCCCCCTTTATGAGGTGCCGGTATCCCTCTGCGTTTCAAGGGCCCGATCACGTGACCGCGGCCTGTAAAGCAAGCAGAGGGATACCGGCACCCCCTAAAGGGGCCTGTATCTCTGGGAGCAGGGGATCCCCAGACCTAAAACCACAGCGGTTCTGCTCCGGAGACCCTCTGCACATCTACAGTATGAATAAAAAACATATATAAATAAACACTCGTTCTTTACCTTAGCGGCTATGTGCTATGGTAACGAAGCAGCATTTCTGTATTTTAATAATATTGTACAGTGAGCAGGGGGTTCCCTGAGCCAGAAATTAATGCTCAGGGATCCCCTGCTCCTGCACAATATTATTAAAAATACAGAAATGCTGCTTCATTACCTTAGCATATAGCCGCTAAGGCAATGAAGGGGTTAACTCACCGTGCCCGCTTTATTGTGGGTAGCGGGGGTGGGTGAGGGGGGTATTTGGCCTTGGTGTGAGTTTAGGACTTGCGGGGGGGTTGCGGGTGCACTTAACCCTTTCACGGCCGTAGCAGTTAATACCGCTACGGTCATGAAGGGGTTAAGCCCTCCCGCTACCCCCCGCAAGCCCTAAACAGCCACCGTTGGGGCTAATACCCCCTTCACCCACCCCCACTACCCACAATAAAAAAATTCACACACAGCAGCCGCCAAAAAAAAAAAAAATAAATCTAAATAAATAAATCAATATAAATAAATATATTTAAAATAAATTTTTATTTATAGTGTAGATGTGCAGGGGGTCTCGGGAGCTGAACCTCATTGGTTTCAGGTCGGGGGACTCCCTGATCCCCGAGATACAGCCCCCTTTATGAGGTGCCGGTATCCCTCTGCGTTTCAAGGGCCCGATCACGTGACCGCGGCCTGTAACCCAAGCAGAGGGATACCGGCACCCCCTAAAGGGGCCTGTATCTCGGGGAGCAGGGGGTCCCCGGACCTAAAACCACAGCGGTTCTGCTCCGGAGACCCTCTGCACATCTACAGTATGAATAAAAAACATATATAAATAAACACTCGTTCTTTACCTTAGCGGCTATGTGCTATGGTAACGAAGCAGCATTTCTGTATTTTAATAATATTGTACAGTGAGCAGGGGGTTCCCTGAGCCAGAAATTAATGCTCAGGGACCCCCTGCTCCTGCACAATATTATTAAAAATACAGAAATGCTGCTTCATTACCTTAGCTGATAGCCGCTAAGGCAATGAAGGCAGAAGAGCATGTTTATTGGGGACATTTGATTTGCCCCCAATAAACATTGCAATAAACAACATACAGTACACCCCCTGTGTATTTAAAATACATAAACAATAAATACATGACATACATATTTTTATTGTGTGTTTTAAACCTGCCTGCTTTCACTGTAATCTATGTAAACCCCCCTCCCCCTATTGTGTGTTTTAAACCTCCTGCCTTCACTGTAATCTATGTAAAAAAAAACTCCCCCTATTGTGTGTGAAGCTTCCCTGCCTTCACTGTAATCTATGTAAAAAAACCTCCCCCTATTGTGTCTGCTAAACTTCCCTGCTTTGACTAATCTGTGTAAGCCCCCCTCCCCCTATTGTGTCAGTAAAATCTGCCTGGCCTGTGTTTCTGTGAGTGCAGTGTACTGTATGTAAATGTGGGGAGGGGGATCCTGTGTAAATAACCACACCCACACCCACTAACCATGGCCCCTCCGCTGCTTGCTGCAAAACAGAGACAAAAATTAAAAAACATACAAAGTAATGTCCCCTAACCCCTTAATCACCATAGTGGTTATTAACCTCTACAGTCATTAAGGGGTTAACCCACCCTCACCCACCACTCGGGATGCCTACATACCCTCCCACACTAACCCCCCCACCCGTGAGGCCTAACCACCCACCCACTACCCACAAGGGAGGCCTACCCACATACCGTTGGGGAAACACCCCCCCCACCCCCAGTACCCACAATAAAAACAATACACAGCCCCACAATAAACATCATTCTATTTATTAAATACATTACCCACCCCCTGTGCCCCCCCATAAATACAAGATTTATTCTTTTACATACAGGGTTCATAACGCAGCCCCACGCGAGTCCCCGGTGGGCTGGTGGGGCACCTGGACAGACCTACTGTTTACCAGCAGCCCTTTTTACACAGGTTCTGGAGGCCTGCTGGTGGATCCCGCCAGCACCATGGCCCCCAGGTGGTCTCCTTTGGGCACCGTGGGCCACAATTGGGTCCCCACGGTAGGCCCGCGGATGTCTGGGAGCCCCGGGTCAGACCCACAGGTGTCTGCGGGGCCTCGGGTGGTTCCCTCGGGGGTCTGGGGAACTCACGGGTGCTCACTACGGGTCCGCAGTGCCCCCACAGAAGTGGGACCACACATCATCATCCCCGCACCTACGGGTCGGCGGTGCCCCCACAGAAGTGGGACCACACATCGTCATCCCCGCAGACTACGGGTCGGCGGTGCCCCCACAGAAGTGGGACCACACATCTTCATCCCCGCATGTGTCACCCGTGGAACCACCAGCCTGATACCCTTGGGATACCCGAGGATACCCACAGGTGGTCTCCAGAGGTCCCACGCAGAACCACGGAACCAACCCTGAATGTAAAAAAAATAAACCTGGCTTATACATTCAATACATACACCCTCCCCCCAAACACCTACAGTACAATAATGTGCAAAATAACTATTATCCAGATATGGATAATAGATTAATTGCCCATTATTAAAAACATTAACTAGCATATTCAAATAAATAAAGTACTACTGACCTCATCAATACGAAGTGTCCGTTGCCAGCAACATCCTTGTCTTGCCCAAAACATACATAGCAAATACAAAGCCAATACATTGCAAGTACATTCAGATATCAATTAACCCCTTAAACACCTTATCAGATAATAACCGCAAAGGTGATTAAGGGGTTAAGCCACACAGGCCAGATACCCACCCTTCACTCATGAATTTGTACAGTGGCTTCATCATGCAACTATATATATATATACTGTATATATATACAGAGAGAGAGAGAGATATATCATTTGTCTATCTCGGCAGAGCATCTGGTTCTTTAGAGCTATATCTTTCTTTTTAATATATTTTTGGTGGTGTAGTATAGAGTGCTATTTAGGGGATTGTCTTTGTCCTTTTCAATTGTGTGTTTTATATTTATACTTATCCCCCAGCAGCATCAGGTCCTTTCTTTAATATTTATTTCAAACTGACTTATTTTGGGATTAGTATTTTATTTTACCCAATGAGTTAGTATTATTTGAGGACCTGAGTTAACCACATTTATTTGTGTTGAGCAACATACTTTTTTGTGTGTTTATATATATATATATATATATATATATATATATATATATATATATATATATATATATATATATATATAGAACACACAATAGATGCCGCAATCAAATCACCCTTGTGTGATTAAATAATCTTCCGGGAGCAAGCCTTTTTGGCGAAACGGCCGTAGGAGCAGAGCTGTGACAGCACCCCTCCATCCTGTGACCCGTGTGCCTTACCATACTGCGTGAGACTTTCCTCCGTTTTACTGCTGATGTCCCACTGCAAGACTTTGGTCTTTATCATCTGATTCTCCTGCTGCCTGACTGAGTAACGCTGGTATTTATCACTGGATTTCCTCAGTGCACATATATATATATATATATATATATACACAGTATATATACACACGATGAACCAATATACAAATAAATGTAGAAGGGTTATCAAAACTATACTGTCCTACAATCAAACACTTCTCCATACAGACACTACATTAACGACAGAGGCTTGGGGGGAAAAAGGATGTGACGTACTACAGCCAATCAGAGTAGGGATGGAGTTCCCACGCTCTGATTAGCTCTAGTACCATGTGACAAGCATTCAATGACGTCACATCCCTTTTCCCCCCAAGCCTGTCACATGGTATACTAGAGCCAATCAGAGTAGAGATGGAGTTCCCATGCTCTGATTGGCTACCATACCATGTGAGGGCGGCCATGTGCCTTTTCATGACGTCATCTTAAAGGCAATTGAAGCAAATCCATTCTGATTGGCTGTGCTTTCATTCCCTTTAAGTGACGTCATCTTTTTTTTTTTGTCGCCCAAAAACACATGGTTTTCACGGCCCAATCAGGACCGTGGGAACCATGACGAAAAATGTGACGTCATAGGCCTTTAAAAGCCTATGTTGTCTCATTTTGAAGCCAGGCGCCGCGGAGGAAGGACCTCCGGGCAAGAAAGAAGACCAGGGCGTGGCCGCAGACGGGGAGAAGACCCCACCCTGCCCCGCTGGAAGGAGATAGAAGAAAGAAGAATACAGATGAAGATGGATTACAAATAGTAGACCCGTGGATTGATTTGGATTTTTAGTTTAATGTTTATTATTTTATGGTTTTTTATTTTATGGGTTCCTGATCGTGGATTGGTTCGTGAGTAAGCTGCGCAACGGGAGTCGGTGGGGGCAAGTAATGGTAAGTGAACTAAAGAAATGTATTTTATTTAACTTGTTAATTTTTTCCAAAGGTTTTTTAACATGTGTATTTTTTTTTTTGTGGTGTATCATTTCTTGCCACTGTATGTATGTATGTATATATGTCTAGAGAGATATATACATACAGGGTAAGAAATTATGTTGTTTTAAAAGCTTGATTTGATGTGTTTTAAATTAATTTGTCTATGCTGCTATGCTTTATTGTGAGTTTAAAGTATTTTAAAATTAGATAGATGTATTCCTTGGTATTGTATTGTGTGTTTGAGGGAGGTCAGGGCTAGCCTTGGTTTTAAAGGTTGTATTTTGGTTGGTACTTATATTTTTTCACAGGCTAAATTGTTCTGCTCCAGGCGTGAATTAGTTAATTGTTTCATTGTTCTTGATGGAGTGTGAATTGTTTAGGGATGTAAATACTGATTGCTAATTGATTTTTGTTTACTTGGTTGATTCATTTGCAGAATGTATATGGTGCATAGATTTTATGCATCATATATATTGGAATGTGAGGTGTTTCATTGGCTTTTCATTGGTTTGTGATGATATATATTGTGAGATCAGTTAGGATTATTAAAGGAAATTGATTTTAATGTAGTGTCTGTATGGAGAAGTGTTTGGTTGTAGGACAGTATGCTTTTGATAACCCTTCTACATTTATTTGTATATTGGTTCATCGTGTGTATATATACTGTGTATATATATATATATATATATATATATATATATATATATATATATATATATATATACTGTATATCTCTCTCTCTCTCTTTCTCTGTATATATATATACAGTATATATATATAGTTGCATGATGAAGCCACTGTACAAATTCATGGGTGAAGGGTGGGTATCGGGCCTGAGTGGCTTAACCCCTTAATCACCTTTGCGGTTATTATCTGATAAGGTGTTTAAGGGGTTAATTGATATCTGAATGTACTTGCAATGTATTGGCTTTTGATTTTTGTTTACTTGGTTGATTCACTTGCAGAATGTATATGGTGCATAGATTTTATGTATCATATATATTGGAATGTGAGGTGTTTCATTGGCTTTTCATTGGTTTGTGATGATATATATTGTGAGATCAGTTAGGATTATTAAAGGAAATTGATTTTAATGTAGTGTCTGTATGGAGAAGTGTTTGGTTGTAGGACAGTATAGTTTTGATAACCCTTCTACATTTATTTGTATATTGGTTCATCGTGTGTATATATACTGTGTATATATATATATATACTGTATATATATATATATATATATATATATATATATATATATGTATATATATATATATATACAGTATATATATATATATATATAGTTGCATGATGAAGCCACTGTACAAATTGGTGAAGGGTGGGTATCGGGCCTGTGTGGCTTAACCCCTTAATCACCTTTGCGGTTATTATCTGATAAGGTGTTAAAGGGGTTAATTGATATCTGAATGTACTTGCAATGTATTGGCTTTGTATTTGCTATGTATGTTGTGGGCAAGACAAGGATGTTGCTGGCTACGGACACTTCGTATTGATGAGGTCAGTAGTACTTTATTTATTTGAATATTCTAGTTAATGTTTTTAATAATGGGCAATTAATCTATTATCCATATCTGGATAATAGTTATTTTGCACATTATTGTACTGTAGGTGTTGGGGGGGAGGGTGTATGTATTGAATGTATAGGCCAGGTTTTTTTTTTTTACATTCAGGTTTGGTTCTGTGGTTCTGCGTGGGACCTCTGGAGACCACCTGTGGGTATCCTCGGGTATCCCAAGGGTATCAGGCTGGTGGTTCCACGGGTGACACATGCGGGGATGAAGATGTGTGGTCCCACTTCTGTGGGGGCACCGCCGACCCGTAGTCTGCGGGGATGACGATGTGTGGTCCCACTTCTGTGGGGGCACCGCAGACCCGTAGTGAGCACCCGTGAGTTCCCCAGACCCCCGAGGGAACCACCCGAGGCCCCGCAGACACCTGTGGGTCTTACCCGGGGCTCCCAGACATCCGTGGGCCTACCGTGGGGACCCAATTGTGGCCCACGGTGCCCAAAGGAGACCACCTGGGGGCCATGGTGCTGGCTGGATCCACCAGCAGGCCTCCAGAACCTGTGTAAAAAGGGCTGCTGGTAAACTGTAGGTCTGTCCAGGTGCCCCGCCAGCCCACCGGGGACTCGCGTGGGGCTGCGTTATGAGCCCTGTATGTAAAAGAATAAATCTTGTATTTATGGGGGGGGCACAGGGGGTGGGTAATGTATTTAATAAATAGAATGATGTTTATTGTGGGGCTGTGTATTGTTTTTATTGTGGGTACTGGGGGTGGGGAGGGTGTTTCCCCAATGGTATGTGGGTAGGCCTCCCTTGTGGGTAGTGGGTGGGTGGTTAGGCCTCACGGGTGTGGGGGTTAGTGTGGGAGGGTATGTAGGCGTCCCGAGTGGTGGGTGAGGGTGGTTTAACCCCTTAATGACTGTAGATGTTAATAACCGCTATGGTGATTAAGGGGTTAGGGGACATTTCTTTGTATGTTTTTTAATTTTTGTCTCTGTTTTGCAGCAAGCAGCAGAGGGGCCGTGGGTAGTGGGTAGTGGGTGTGGGTGTGGTTATTTACACGGAATCCCCCTCCCCACATTTACATACAGTACACTGCACTCACAGAAACACAGGCCAAGCAGATTTTACTGACACAATAGGGGGAGGGGGGCTTACACAGATTAGTCAAAGCAGGGAAGTTTAGCAGACACAATAGGGGGAGGGTTTTTTACATAGATTACAGTGAAGGCAGGAGGTTTAAAACACACAATAGGGGGAGGGGGTTTTACATAGATTACAGTGAAGGCAGGCAGGTTTAAAACACACAATAAAAATATGTATGTCATGTATTTATTGTTTATGTATTTTAAATACACAGGGGGTGTACTGTATGTTGTTTATTGCAATGTTTATTGGGGGTAAATCAAATGTCCCCAATAAACATGCTATTCTGCCTTCATTGCCTTAGCGGCTATCAGCTAAGGTAATGAAGCAGCATTTCTGTATTTTTAATAATATTGTGCAGGAGCAGGGGGTCCCTGAGCATTAATTTCTGGCTCAGGGAACCCCCTGCTCACTGTACAATATTATTAAAATACAGAAATGCTGCTTCATTACCATAGCACATAGCCGCTAAGGTAAGGAACGAGTGTTTATTTATATATGTTTTTTTATTTATACTGTACATGTGCAGAGGGTCTCCGGAGCTGAACAGCGTTGGTTTCAGGTCCGGGGACCCCCATGCTCCCCGAGATACAGGCCCCTTTAGGGGGTGCCGGTATCCCTCTGCTTGGGTTACAGGCTTCGGTTACGTGATCGGGCCATTTAAACGCAGAGGGATACCGGCACCTCATAAAGGGGGCTGTATCTCGGGGAGCAGGGGGTCCCCCGACCTGAAACCAATGAGGTTCAGCTCCCGAGACCCCCTGCACATCTACACTATAAATAAAAATGTATTTTAAATGTATTTATTTATATTGATTTATTTATTTATTTAGATTTATTTATTTATTTTTTGGCGGCTGCTGTGTGTGAGTTTTTTTTTATTGTGGGTAGTGGGGGTGGGTGAAGGGGGTATTAGCCCCAACGGTGGCTGTTTAGGGCTTGCGGGGGGTAGCGGGAGGGCTTAACCCCTTCATGACCGTAGCGGTATTAACTGCTACGGCCGTGAAGGGGTTAAGTGCACCTGCAACCCCCCCACAAGCCCTAAACTCACACCAAGGGCCAAATACCCCCCTCACCCACCCCCGCTACCCACAATAAAGCGGGCACGGTGAGTTAACCCCTTCATTGCCTTAGCGGCTATACGCTAAGGTAAGGAAGCAGCATTTCTGTATTTTTAATAATATTGTGCAGGAGCAGGGGGTCCCTGAGCATTAATGTCTGGCTCAGGGAACCCCCTGCTCACTGTACAATATTATTAAAATACAGAAATGCTGCTTCGTTACTGTAGCACATAGCCGCTAAGGTAAAAAACGATTCTTTATTGATGTGTGTGTTTTATTTATACTGTACATGTGCAGAGGGTCTCCGGAGCAGAACCGCTGTGGTTTTAGGTCCGGGGACCCCCTGCTCCCCGAGATACAGGCCCCTTTAGGGGGTGCCGGTATCCCTCTGCTTGGGTTACAGGCCGTGGTCACGTGATCGGGCCCTTGAAACGCAGAGGGATACCGGCACCTCATAAAGGGGGCTGTATCTCGGGGAGCAGGGGGTCCCCTGACCTGAAACCAATGAGGTTCAGCTCCCGAGACCCCCTGCACATCTACACTATAAATAAAAATGTATTTTAAATGTATTTATTTATATTGATTTATTTATTTATTTAGATTTATTTATTTATTTTTTGGCGGCTGCTGTGTGTGAGTTTTTTTTTATTGTGGGTAGTGGGGGTGGGTGAAGGGGGTATTAGCCCCAACGGTGGCTGTTTAGGGCTTGCGGGGGGGTAGTGGGAGGGCTTAACCCCTTCATGACTGTAGCGGTATTAACTACTACGGTCGTGAAGGGGTTAAGTGCACCCGCAACTCCCCGCAAGTCCTAAACTCACACCAAGGGCCAAAATACCTCCCTCATCCACCCCCGCTACCCACAATAAAGGTGGCACGGTGAGTTAACCCCTTCATTGCCTTAGCGGCTATACGCTAAGGTAATGAAGCAGCATTTCTGTATTTTTAATAATGTTGTGCAGGAGCAGGGGGCCCCTGAGCATTAATTTCTGGCTCAGGGAACCCCCTGCTCACTGTACAATATTATTAAAATACAGAAATGCTGCTTCGTTACCATAGCACATAGCCGCTAAGGTAAAGAACGAGTGTTTATTTATATATGTTTTTTATTCATACTGTAGATGTGCAGAGGGTCTCCGGAGCAGAACCGCTGTGGTTTTAGGTCCGGGGACCCCCTGCTCCCCGAGATACAGGCCCCTTTAGGGGGTGCCGGTATCCCTCTGCTTGCTTTACAGGCCGCGGTCACGTGATCGGGCCCTTGAAACGCAGAGGGATACCGGCACCTCATAAAGGGGGCTGTATCTCGGGGAGCAGGGGGTCCCCCGACCTGAAACCAACACGGTTCAGCTCCGGAGACCCCCTGTACATGTACACTATGAATAAAAATGTACAATACTGTATGTTAGGGGTTATAGGGGACGGCCTTAAAGACAACAGCTCGCAAACGCCCCCATGCGTTTTTACGCGGCATTGCAGTATTGCAGCCAGCCGGAATAAAATGCTTAAATCACAGCTGCGAATATAACGCTATATACCCCGGGAGAAAACGACACAAAACCGCACATCACCGGGGGCCTCTGAAATTCGCGGAGCTAGCCAAGTAAGAATAAAGTTGGTCGCCAGTGTATACCCTCATCTGGTTTCTTTTCAATTACACCTTCTCCTTTTGTGCACTTTATTTATAGTTACAGTGCACTGGCTTCAGTTTTATTTTGTCTCAGTTTTAAAACCTTTTCTGGTTGGTCTTTTTTAGAAACCTTTTCTGGTGATTTTAAAAATATACAGGCATACCCCGGTTTAAGGACACTCACTTTAAGTACACTCGCGAGTAAGTACATATCGCTCAATTGGCAAACGGCAGCTCACGCATTCGCCGGTCAGCACGTCCTGAACAGCAATACTGGCTCACTACCTGTAACGAAGCTGTGCGCAAGCGGGGAGACTATAGAGCCTGTTCCACATGTATTATTTACATCAGTTATGCACGTATATGATGATTGCAGTACAGTACATGCATCGATAAGTGGGAAAAAGGTAGTGCTTCACTTTAAGTACATTTTCGCTTTATACATGCTGTGGTCCCATTGCGTACGCTAATGCGGGGTATGCCTGTATCAGGTTCTAACTTCACACTTAATACAAACAGCACTTGAAATCAAACAGTAATACAGTCACACAGATCAGGACACGCAAACCAAGTACACTTGATTACTTTATTATTGTTTGGCATTTGCTAGCTACTTTTACACAGACCTATTTTTATGTGCAGAAAATAATCATTTAGAAGTTGATAAGCAAACAAAAAGCACTTGTGTTTTAAAGCTAATTTTTCATGTTTTTCTAAACATTGGGCTGGATTCCTGACTCCTTTGATTTAAATCACAGAGAAAACACGTTTCACCATACCTCTGTGTCCGTACGCTCGCTTCGCGAGTATGGACACTAATTCTGCCCTACAGACCGCCGTAGTAGTGACAGCTAATTCCCCTCTCCCAACAGGCAAACGCCAGCTCGGGCATGTGCCTGTCAGCACGTCCTGAACAGCAATACTGGCTCCCCACCTGTACCAAAGCATCGATAAATGGAAAAAAGGTAGTACTTCACTATAAGTACATTTTCGCTTTACATACATGCTCTGGACCCATTGCGTACGTTAATGTGGGTATGCCTCTAATCAAATTATATTAAAGAGAGATCTCTTGTGAACTATTCCTAAAGGCAGTGGTACCCCATTCTATCGTCCCTTATCCCTAAAACACAAGGATTTATGGAAATCATATACATTACACTTCCTTCTTGGATAGTATAACCCTCACCCACCACTGTACCAGAATTGTTTTTTATTATTAGAAAATTACGAAAAACAACTTGTTACCCTCAACAATGTCTGAACTGTTAAATTATAATTAGATTTAGTAGAGATTATTTAGCCTCAGAAATCTCATGTGACTAATGAGAATTCACATAACTGATTACAACACTGAACATTTACTGTAAAAAAAGGGCTTCAGTATATTTATAACTATTCACTATATACAGTCCACTCAGAATAATTAATATCATGTTATCATCTATGGGATATGTGTTTCATTCCCAACTTCATCCCTCCTTTCTTGGCTTAAACAGTTTTCACAGTTCACTTACTGTATTACCAAAACCCACTTACCAAGATGGCTAAGCTATAAAAATCAACATACATGTTCACAATGTACATACCTACTTTAATTAATATTCAACATACTGTACACAGTACTGCTTTAGCCCATGTTCTACATGAAATCTACACATAATATTATCTGGTTAATTAGAGACAATTCTTAAATAGTTACATACTGTAGTTGCATAGTAGATGAGGCTGAAAAAGGATGTATGTCCATCAAGTTCAACCTACTGTATGCTAAATTTAGATGACAAATATATAATCCTGTATTTGTATTTACAGTATATTGATCCAGAGGAAGGCAAACAAAAACCCCAGTGACATATCATCTAATGATCTCATAATAAGAGAAATAATTTCCTTCCTGACTCCAAATAATGGCAAAACATACCGTACAGGACACCTACAAGCTCATATTGAACCCCCAAAATAACCACAACATATATAAAGGAGCATATAAGTGTCACAGAGGAGTGCTACTGAGCATGGCAATATATATTTAAAACCAGAGACAGAACATGAAACACAGACAGAGCTCAGTACTTATACACGTTACAGTGCCTAAATATATATGTATAGATAGCTATTAAATAAAATGGTCTTTTAGTTTAACATTTTGGCCGAAGTGTTGTAAGCCCCTGAGCCACTACACGGCAGACCACATCTCAAGGGTCCCTAACACTAATATAAATTCTTAATAACCTGTGCATTACCAGGAAGAATGGTTTATAATAAATCTGTCAAAATTAGTTGCATAGTTCTAAGTCTGATTGAAGCTTTTATTAACCTGTACATTACCAGGAAAAGCACTCTGTATTAGATTTGTCACAATCATACTGCAAGCAAGCAAGTTCCCCTGAGAGTGGGAGATGCTATGGGGTGAGCTTTTAACCATTTAAATGTGGGAGGGGGTGAGCTTCAATTAGGTAGGAGGTTGCCACCCTCCAATCAGCTAAGACCAGCTGAACAAGAATTGTAAAACATACAGGACACCTACAAGCTCATATTGAACCCCCATAATAAAGATTAATTTCCTTTTTCCCTGCGTCCTTTTCCTTTCTCAACTGGAAATATCCTGTGATTCCAGAACTACCCTCTGAAGTTGGTTACTTTAACAACCAAAAGCTAATTATTTTCACATAAAATGTGAGTGCACATTTTGCTTTAGTATTCAACTAATACTTCAACTACTCAAGTGGCCCAGAACGAACCCACTTGTTATCCGGTGCGGCACCCATCAAGGGAATCTTTATATATTGTCCACATTGGAACTATAACGTATCCTTTTTAGCCCACAGTATTTTGGCGCTTGTTCTTTCCCCACTCTATTACTGTAAAGAACCCTTTCCTTTGTTGCTGTCACGCTGTGCAGCCCGCAGACCAGACCAGTCCCCTGTACTGAGGTTTGATGTAGAGTATACGCACCGACAGCAGAGGGGGCGTGTCCAGGATGTGGCGTAGTAGAGTGGCCAGGCCTGGATGTAGATAAAGAATGGTCAAATACTTGCCGAGTCCGAGGATATAGAAAGTTCCGTAGTCAACTAATACTCACATATACAGTATTACACTATTTGTGTTTCATCTGTTCCATTGAGAATATCCTGCTACCGGTGAGCCTGCACGACACTGCGAGTCCTGCTACTGGAGACGGTATACATAATCAGAGGTGTCCTGATAACTGAGAGTCTGCAACACCAGTGTGGTTAAACTTAGCAACCGAAATGCCCGCTTGATTTCACCAAATGTGAGTGCAATACTTTCCCTGCTCAAACTGCTATACAGGCATACCCCGGTTTAAGGACACTCACTTTAAGTACACTCGCGAGTAAGTACATATCGCTCAATAGGAAAACGGCAGCTCACGCATGTGCCTGTCAGCACGTCCTGAACACCAATACCGGCTCCCTACCTGTACCAAAGCTGTGCTCAAGCGGGGAGACTATAGAGCCTGTTACAAATGTGTTATTTACATCAGTTATGCACGTATATGACGATTGCAGTACAGTACATGCATCGATAAGTGGGGAAAAGGTAGTGCTTCACTTTAAGTATATTTTCGCTTTACATACATGCTCCGGTCCCATTGCGTACGTTAATGCGGGGTATGCCTGTATACAGTATTACACTATTGTGTGTCTCTACTTCTCTTTATATATTTACAATTTTGATGAGATTGTGCGCATTTGGAACCCTGCCCTTCTTTACACTAAGGGCAGTAAAAATGTGGAATTCATTACCCATGGAGAGGTGATGGCAGATACAATAGACAGGCCAGAGGGTCACCCGCATATGCTTTAGGCATAGGGATTCTTAAAGGTGCGGTTGCTGCTGGTGGCGAAGTGGTGAGAGAGTGGATAGTTGTTGTATCAAACCGGTAATCTGCGTTCAAAAAGTTTGGATGCATTGTGCAAGGGACGTAAGTAGCTCCCCCACCTCAGCCAGACCAGTCCCCTGTACTGAGGTGGGATGTAGAGTATACGGACAGACAGCAGAGGGGGGGTGTCCGGGATGTGGCGTAGTAGCGTGGCAGGCCTGGATGTAGATAAAGAATGGTCAAGTACTTGCCGAGTCCGAGGATATAGAAAGTTCCGTAGTCAAAATCCGTAGCAGAATCCGAGAGTCTTAGAGGTTAGAGTAGTTAGTAGGAAAGCCGAGTTCAGGAGCTGTAAGAAATAAACACAAGAGAGCACGACACAGGTTCCAAGCAACACAGGTAGCAAGGAGCTATGCAGAGCAAGGAAGTAAAGACAAAACAGGATATTTAAAGCGACAGTGACCAATCCGGACGAGGGGCATGGCGGAGGCGTGTCAAGGAGCTGCTCGTGAGTGGCTGAGAGACCAGGAAGTAGTAGAGCACAGCTGAGAGTCTGTAACACCAGTGCCAGAATCCAAGATGGCGGCGGCAGAGTTCAAGGTATGCACTGGACGGCGGCATGGGTAGCGACGGGGGACAGGGGCAGCAGCCACTACAGTACCAGTAGTGGGTAAGGAGGGGTCACGCCGCAAGGGACATGGCCCCCGATTCCTTCCAGTTGCCAGTGAAATCTTCTTTCCTCCAACCTTAACGTATGACCTTTTGTCACTTGCACTGCCCAAAAGTATTCTAAATAATAAGAATACAATGCATGTGAGGTAATTTTTTTGTAATGGAGGCAAAACTACACATAATTCATGCCTCTAAAGCGGTTAATGTTAAATTAAACAGCACTAACCCCATCCAAGTGGAGTTTATCCCCAATCTTCTTATTCAATCTTCTGTTTCACATTAGCCAGTTAGTTTTTCCAATTGTGTGATCACCAATTTGACAAGTTTTAAAGGCGGTCCTTCTGTATACATGTTTGTGGGTGGTGGATTTGTTGTGATTGCTCCATCAGAGATTGTGGAAAGATAGCGAGAAAGTTGATGTTGGGGGTGTTGGTTGTGGGAGTTGGGGACGCGTTTTTGTGTGTGTTGGTGTTGGGGCATTGCTTTCTAACTGTTGACCTGTCTCGCTCCTGCCTTTTGCCTGTAAACTCCTTGAACGTCTTGTATTCTCTCGGTTGCTCCCCTTTCTCAACACCCATTCTCTCCTAGACCCTCTACAATCTGGCTTCCGCACTGCTCACTCGACTGAAACAGCCCTCACTAAAATAACTAATGACCTCCATGCTGCCAAAGACAGGGTAATTACACTCTGCTCATATTACTCGACCTCTCTGCAGCATTTGATACTGTGAACCACCCTCTTATCCTCCACATTCACCATACTCTTGGTGTTCGTAACAAAGCTCAAACCTGGATCAAAGTTTGTGAGTGTCTCTCTGCTTTATCATCCTGGATGGCCCTCCGCCGACTTAAACTTAACATTGCAAAAACAGAGCTCCTCATACTTCCTCCCAAACCTGGCCTCACTACCTCCTTCCACATTACTTTTGGAAGTACCATCATTCACCCAGTAGCCCAAGCACGCTGCCTGGGGGTCACACTCGACTCCTCTCTCACATTCTCCTCTCACATTGAAAACGTCTCTAAAACCTGTCGTTTTATCGTCCGCAATATTGCAAAGATACGCCATTTCCTCTGTTGCTCGATTGCTAAAACTCTGACTCAGGCCCTCATTCTCTCCCGTCTCGATTACTGTAACCTTTTGCTGTCCAGCCTTCCTGCCTGTCACCTGTCTCCCCTACAATCTATCCTAAACGCTGCTGCCAGAATCACTCTACTTTTTCCTAAATCTGTCTCAGCATCTCCCCTGCTGAAATCACTCTCCTGGCTTCCTATCATATCTTCCTATCATATCCCGCATCTCGCACTCAATTCTCCTCACTTTTAAAGCTTTACACTCTTCTGCTCCTCCTTACATCTCAGCCCTAATTTCTCGCTATGCACCAACCCGACTCTTGCGTTCTGCTCAAGGATGTCTTCTCTCGACCTCCTTTGTATCTAAAGCCCTCTCCCGTCTTAAACCTTTCTCACTGACTGCCCCACACCTCTGGAATTCCCTTCCTCTCAATACCCGACTAGCAAACTCTCTATCCACCTTTAAGACCCACCTTAAGACACAATTGCTTAAAGAAGCATATGAGTAGCACCATAGATACTACTAGGCACATGATACATAAAGCTTGCCCCCCTGCAGAAGCACTTACCAATATGCCCTCCTACTGTCTCTGAACGTTCCTCCTACCTACCAATTAGATTGTAAGCTCCTTGGAGCAGGGACTCCTCCTCCTAAATGATACGTTTATGTCTGAAGCACTTACTCCCATGACCCGCTATCTA
Source organism: Ascaphus truei (assembly GCF_040206685.1). Taxonomy (NCBI): domain Eukaryota; kingdom Metazoa; phylum Chordata; class Amphibia; order Anura; family Ascaphidae; genus Ascaphus; species Ascaphus truei. The sequence continues at coordinate 62,317,067 of NC_134485.1, forward strand.
TATTATTTGTTATTTATATGATTGTCACGTGTACTACTATTGTAAAGCGCTATGTACATTACTGGCGCTATATAAATAAAGACATACAATACAATACAATTGCTGGGAGTGTGTGGTTGTGGGTGTTTGGGATGTTTGTTAGTTTAAAAACAGGTAAAAAAAAAAGACACAGCACTACTTCCATGCAAGGTGAAAAAACATCAAAACGAGAGCGTTCCCAAAGTGGAAAAAAATATATAAAGTAATTTATTGGATCATAAAAAACATACAAAGGCAGGAGGCCCACACCTACACGTTTCAAGCCTTAGCTCTTTATCAAGGTGAATAACAAGTGTACTTACCGGATTTTATGTATGCTGTGAGTGCCATCGTCTCCAATCCCCTCCGCTTCCGGGAGCGCCAAAATGGCGCGGGAGGCGTGATGTCAGCACGTCACAGCAATAATCAAAATTTTATTAACAAACGTGCGACAGCAATACTCTCACTGTTGAACACTGTATGTTGTGAGCACCATTACCCCCAATCCCAACCCCTTCTCAGAGTGTCAAATGACACAGGAACTGTGACATCAGTGCATCACCACAACAGTGGAAATTTTATTGGTAAACTTCAAACAACAATATTATCACTCCGGTAGTAGACTTAAAGGGTTAAAAACAATATCGAATTGAACAAAATAATTAATAAAAACCATAATAAATATTATTAAATGAAAAAAGGGACAACAATAAACATTCAAATCAGATCTACCCTATTGAATGTTAAATCTCTTACTAGTAAATTCTTGAAGAGAAAAAGAAGGAAAAACACTAAATAAAAATAAAATGCAATAAGGAAAGGCAACAAATGAGTGTACAGTATAACTATAGAGAAGAGGAGCGTTGAAAGCAACAGTGAAAAATTAAAGTATATACACTGGCGACACACTTTATTCGAGCTCGGCTAGTCCCACGAATTCGGGTATACCCGGGTGTATTGAGGTTTATGACTGTTTTCTGCCCGAGTGCATTGAGTTATTTTCCATGCAGGGATTGAAGCATTTTATTCCCGCAGGCTGCAATAATGCACAGTATACTTATATCTAAGAATAAATTATAAACAACTGTTGAATTTAAAGTATCTTATAGACAATGCTAATCATTTATATCTCGCATGTCAAACTCATAAAACAGAGATGATATTAATCCAGACACGTCCATTCACTGTAGATGTAAATGAAAGGAATGACACTAATGCTGGATAACGAACGCTTGAATAAACTATTTCCAGAGAAAAATTATGATGTTGTGTGTATGCGTTAATGGGCATTAAAAGAAAATAATGAAAATGCATCCATTATCATACATTTTCGATACTTAAATGGTACTCCATCAAAGGACTTTACATTCTCCTGTGCTGATTACAGCTACTTGCTTATGTGGTTTGAGCATTCCACAATGTTTTTGTGATATGTGTGTTGGTTTAAGCTCACCCATCCCACCCCTATTTAATTAGCAGGTCCAAGTACACATAGGTTATTGCAGTAGTCATTGAGAGACGTCTTCCCCCAGGAGAAAGGTGGTAATTGATGGCCTTTGCTGCAGTGATAACCTATCTATATATCTATTTTTCTTGCTCTTTTGTAACTGACACTACATAGCTGTGGTTTTGTGCTGCGTCTGTTAGTTCCAGACGAAATAAACACCAGTTTATTTGATCTCTGTCCTGTCTAGTGTGTGATCCCGTCCTGGGGGGTTATGCACTAAGCAGTGATAAGTGCTTTTAAGTGGGATAAAAAGCCATTATAGCAGGTTACTGCACTGTTATCACTGCTTTGGGAATCTCACAACAGGCAGAATTGCGCTACAAAGGCATTTATCTCACTTAAAAGCACTTATCACTGCTTTGTGCATACTGTAGCACCCAGAAAACCCACTTATCACTGCTTTGTGCATAACCCCCTGCTCTCCTACCCACCCCCCCTGCCCCCAGATACAAAAAACATCACTACAGCCCCCCCCGCTAGAATTACCACCACTTACCCGCCCAGCTAAAATTACCACCACTTACCCCCCAAATACAATTTCCACTTACCTCCCTACCCCCAAACACAATTTCCAATGACATTCCCCCTCTAATACTTAAAATACTAAATAGTTTTTGCATGTGTAAACCTATATTAATTGTGGTACTATTAAATGTTACGTTTTAACTGCCCCGGTGTGCACCACTAGTGTGCTTCTTGCTAGAGAATAGTTGGTTTTCATCTATATCTCTATTTTTGATAATTTTTCAAAAACAGCACACAGGTAGCACCCACTGCCATTCTAGGCATTAGGGCAAATCTATATTTACATTACCTGATTTCAACTGCATTACTTAATAGTGAGCGGTGTATTCCTCTCTGTTGTTACAAGATAGATCATACAGATGTAGCCAGAGTTCATGTTCCCGCTGCCAGCGGCACCCGCTGGATCCTGACTGCAACACCCACGGCAGCGGGAAATCTCTATGTGAGGATCCCATTCGGCAGAATGGACACCCCGCAGGTAGCTGGAGCTTTTACTGTCCCATGAACAGCAGCTCTGGGGACATTTTCATTGGGTTATATCTTTAAGTAGAGTTTGCAGCAGGACACACACAACGCGCCAGCAGGAGCCTTCACAATTGTGTTTTCCAGGAGTGGCCAACTCCAGTCTTCAAGGGCCAACAACAGGCCAGGTTTTAAGGATATCCCTGCTTCAGCACAGGTGGCTCTTAGAAAATTAAGGCATTTGGTTTTGAATGATTCTGCTTTTAATATCTCAGTTTCTATCTAATCATTAATTTCCTTATGACGCATGGCTGTTGAATTAGTGTGACACTCTGATAACATGGTTTGTCTGTTGGATATTATTTCATATCCTGCCTATAAAGTTATCTGTATTTCTGATCTTATACTTTTCCTGGTACCTGTCACTTATAAAACCCTTCATTCATAGTCCTATGTGAAAAGATCTGATTTGAGATATTAATTTGCCTAGCAAAAGAAATGTTTTCTGTTTTCTGTATACTATTGAAATCAATACATCCAATATAATGTTTTTTTTTTTTAATGTACAGTTTACACTACATTTGTACAGTATTCTGCCTCAGAGAAACTAAATGCACAACTCTTTAATTGGGGAATTGGGTACGAATTAAAAGACTTCTCCAGGGCAGGATGTTTTTAATGAATTGAATAGCCTATAAACTCCCCTAGCAATGCTTATTACTAACACATCTGTTTTGCATTGTTCTAGAACTCTGTGTGGCACCTCTTATTGCAGAGACACAACCTTTGCCAGGGGTCTCTATTTACTTCTAATTGCTATACAAACAGGGCGGCAGCAATTGAAAAATGGCATGGGAGAGAATCCATGACACTTTTATTGTGGCTTGTAGAATTGAAAAACAAACGTGCATGCGTGACACTTTTATTGTGGCTTGTAGAATTGAAAAACAAACGTGCGTGCAATGAGCGCAATAAGCATTAAAGCTAGCCTGTTAAAGAGGCACTTTTCAATGCTATCCGATTCCTTAGAAAGATTGAAGTACCCCAAAAGTAAATGTTTCCCTTATTTGCTTCCTGCGTAAAAATTTATATATCTTTCTATTTGCTTCTGATTCACATAATTATAATCTTATTTGGTAATGGGGTTTTTTCCCCCTAATTTTTAAAGATATCATGTTGCCATCATAATAGCTACAGCTGCTGTGGCCGTTATTCAAACAAATCACAGCACCGATTTCGTGTGCTCTGCTGTACTCCACGCAGCATGAACGCGGCCAATCGCCCCATGCACCCGCGCTTATCGCGATTGCTTTGTTGAATTTCATGGATTCTGTTTCTTTGGGTGCAATGAAATGAATGAATTGCAGTGTGTACCGTACTGTGCTACTGTGCTACTGTGCTACTGTGCTACTGTGCTACTGTGCTACTGTGCTACTGTGCTACTGTGCTACTGTGCTACTGTGCTACTGTGCTACTGTGCCAATTTCAGGTGTTTAAAAACCAGAACTCTAAAATGCCATTTTCTGCACTCGCCTCACTCGCCGCACTCGCGTCTTAAGGCGGTACGGTTGGAAGACATTCCACATCATGACATCGGTATTCCGATGTACACAATGCGTGATTTGTTTGAATAATGGCTGCTGCTGCTGCAATTAAAAGGGAAACCATGTTCCCGTATATAAGGTTGGATACATTCACTGGTGGGGGGGATTTACTCCAAAACTACAATATTTCTGTATGTGGTTTTGGTTTTCTGTTCATAAAAAAATGAATGAAAGGAAGAGCCGTTCTTAGGGTTTGCTTGTATTTTGCTCAAATTCGAAAATGTATTCTGGGGTTCGACACGAACATCCAAATAAAAGTTGAAATTGGAAAATCTCGGTTTTGAACCACAAACCATCCCATCCTTGGTACTGTACATACTCAGGGTGGGCACTTTCACTGCTGTTGTGGTATTGGATTTGTAACCAGAAAAATAGCAACCGCACACTTGGTGCAAAATGTGGTGCAAAATCAGCTTGGATGCTTTCTTTTATTGCATCATACTGTAGGTGCAGATCATTAACAGAAGGGTTCGTGGGCGCAGTCTCTTCAGGTGAATTGTCGATTTACTTTCTGCAGTATAGGCAGGAGCAAAGCCAGGAATTAGCCTGATGTAGGGCATGTTTGCTTGGTGGTAGGAATTAGCGCAGTGCACTGCAGAGGTGAGCTAGCATTGCAGTCTAGTTATACTCGGTGTCAGTGCATAGTGCATTCATGTTATATGTCATGTCAGTGTATGACGCAGTCAGGTTATACTCAGTGTCATTGTATAGTGTAGTATCAGAGTCCCTGACTGCACTATGCACTGAGTATAACCAGACTGTACAATACACTGACCCTGAGTACATCCTGCACTATACATTGTCACAGTGTATAACCTGACTGCATTATACACTGACCTGGACTATAACCACACTGCTCAATAGCAGCCCTGAATATAAGGAAATTAATACACATAATTAGTGGAGTAAAATTAACATGAAAACAAATCAACACTGCATTCAAGAAAAAATCCACATATTTATTCTTACTAAATTGAAAGTATATTAATGCAGAAGCATTAGCAACACAGAATACATTACATTAGCATAATGTAATGTACAGTATGCGAGCAATACTAAAACAATGCAACATAGTACATAAAGATATACTGTACCAAGAAATTATCTATTAAATGGGTAATGTGAGACACGTGGGGTTATGGGATGGGGGGGATTGTAAAATGTGGGAACAGTGTGAGGGTGGTGGGGGGGGAGAGTGTGATACGTGGGAGGGGGGAAGAGTGTGATACGTGGGGGGTGGGGGCATCTTGGTCACTCACTGCTCCTCACATGATGGAGCTCTCATTTCCACACCGGTGCTTCTGAGCAGAGCAGGAGTGTGAAGCACTGGCCGCTCAGCCCTCCCTGCCCAGCTCTTTATTCAGTGGTTGATTTTGTGGTGCGATAAAATAAATAAGGACATAGGAATCATCTAAATCAAAGGCAACATAGTAACAGATCTATTACAGAAAAAAAAAGCAATTTCCTTCCGATACACATACTGTAAGATACATGTGCTTAGAGGATATCAGTAGGGAAAGTGTCCTATAGCCCCTTGCACTATAGTTTTTATTTTTTTATTTTTTGCGATAAGGATATTACAGATATTACAGAACACCTCTAGGAACCAGCACCAGGAGAAAAATAAGTGGTGCTAGAAGGTATACAATGTGTGCTGATTAACCCTCAGAGGTTTTGGATTTGTAAACCATTATTTTGGTCATAGATTCAAAAGTTTTCCATTCGCAAACCCCAAGCTTTGCCCAATTTAAGCCTTTATACTCAGACATCTGAGCGCCAAAGTTCCGATCTTGAACCCGTGAACCTGTCCATCCTTAGTACATAGAATAACTCACAAATAGTCTCATCACTAAGAAGCCTAGGTATGGGTCATGAAATAGACTACAAAGATGGAATCAAATTTAATACTTCCACTTACAAATAAATGTGTGCCACTGCCATTAACTCACAATAATCCTGGGACGGAGTGCCCCTGTTAGGGTTTATTTAAAGTTACTGTGAATACTTTTAACAAATATTGAATACAAAATAAATAAACTGCTTCAACCATGCATTTGTATTTTTCCTTTGAATGCTAGTTTATAATACCCAAGATTAACACAGTTTTTTTTAGGTGGGGATTTCTGAACATAGTCCTACACACGTTGCTTATCCATAGGAAAAGGTAATGCTTTTGCACTTAGTGAATTCCCATGAATTTCACTTATGTTATATGTTCTATTTAATTTATTCACTGATAACTACTCACAAGTAGAGAAATGCTCAATTTTCACCCAAGGTCAAAAAGTATAAAACATTGGTCAATGTTTTTGTTTAAAATTCAGACCCTTCCTCTATCTTTTCCACACAATCGCCATCTCGTTACTGTTGGACACCATACAAGATTTACAAACTTTTATATGGAACAAAGAAATAACCCTGAGTAAAGAAAACCATCCTATGTCAGTCTAGAGTACATGGAGGCTTAGCACTACCATGCCATCTCTTTTGCACAATTCAGCCAAATTCAAGCATGGCACTCCGATACAACCTCTAAGAGATGGACAGAATTAGAAGCAAATATTTTGGCTCCTCTGGACCTTCAACACTGTTGTGGTCGCCAAATACAACACAAAAAGAGGCACAACCCTGTTTACCCATAATTGCTCATGACCTGGCCTTTTGGGAGAGGAACAAAAAGAAGTTCAATATCTCGACTGAGAGTTCATCTATGATCCCCATATTCTTAAACCTAGACTTTTCCCCAGGTCTGTGCATTCCCATAGTCAGAGAGTGGCAGTCTAAAGAGTTTTGCAGAACAAGAGCTGTAATGGACAATACCAAGTACCAAGGTCCACTCTTTTGCCACACTTATGGAATCAGACTCCAAAAGAGTGAGCTTTTCATTACCTTCAGATAAAAGGCTATGCCCAGCAAATTATATATTGCTGGACTCTTGTTAGTTAAAATACATTGGATTACCTTTTGAGCTATGAATGGCTATTTTTTGTCTATTTTGCATACATTTTTCAGCCTGAATAAACCAAAACACATCAATAGATAATTTATCCTATTGTCTCTACAAGACCATGACATTCATAAGGCTTTGTCCCTGGTGGCCGCGGCTGTGACGGCGATGGCGTGCACGGCGCACACAAGGTACAGCCCTCTATGGGGTCAGTTCCAGTAGCTTCCTGCACGCTCTGGCACAATACACGATGCACGACCGCCTTTGCTAAAAGACAAGAATTTTGTCTTTTGGCGGGCCAGCCAAGCATTGGCCACGTCACAGCGGCGGTACAGCCAATGAGGTCGAACCAGCTGCGTGATGTCATGGCCATGCCCCTGCAGCTCCTCCCAGTCGTGAGTTGCCAGTAGTCCACCTGGTCGCACTGATGCGGGGAACCAGTGCCGCTATGCACGCACACTGGGGCCTTAGCCTAAGAAGCAAATACTGCTGCTGAATTACACTGCTGATAATTTCATCTAGTATGTATAATTAACTGTTGTTCATTATGTTATGTAGCCTAGCCTCTGGCCGCTACTTCTTTTCCTGGGCCCTACCAGTGTAAGTCCTGAGAGGTGCAGGCAGTGGATGGGCTAATTCCTTCAAATAGGCCCTGTGTGCTTTCGCAGCATTGGATATATTAGATGTATCCAAGGGCGGGCCTAGCAACAGTCTGAGAGTGTCATCCTGAGGGGTGGGTACTGATTGGGCCACATACTGAATGTGATGGCCTATCAGTATCCAGATCTGGCTTGTTATGAGTCAGAGTTATAGTCACACCCAAAGGATATAAATTCTGGCACTCTCCCAAAGTTCTGGGTCTCTCTTTGTCTCTTTCCTATCCCTGTGAAGTAAGTAACAGCTATCTAGGTCTCACTAGGAGGCCTTGGAAGAGAACCATTAATATGAATAGGCCAAAGAAGAAAGCAATGCCAGGCTGTGAGATATGAACATGCCAATAAACACAGTTGTACCAGCACCAGTGTGATCACTGTCTGAGAATCAAGAGGAAGGTGTCAGTATGGATTCTCCTTACATCCAAAGGACCCATGCTGACTGGAGGCGCTGCACACATGACTAAGGTAACCTGTACACCTGTCCTGTTCTCCCCACAAACCCGCAGAGCACTCAGCCCTTCTTTTGCCACTGTCACGGTTGTGCTCGCCACAAACTCGGGTCGGACCGCGTGGCTGAGGTAGGGTTGTAAAAGCACCGACCTTAAACCTCGCAGGCTGATCCGGATTGCGCAGTTCATAGTCGTACGTAGCAGGGTCAGGATTGGAGAAGACAGCATCGTCGTTGTACAAGCCAGGGTCAGGACTGGAGACGTCAGGATAAACATTGTCCAAGCAGGAGTTCGGCAACAGGGAGTCAGGAAAACCCCGCTTCGGCTTATGAGCGCGGGGGTGGCCTCTGCGCGTGCGGCGACCATGGCCCATGGTACTGGTCTCAGGAGGTGGAAGACAGACCAGTTTACACACCGCCTAGCTGCACGGTTAAACCAGTGCTACAGCGCAAGAGTCCTGAGCGGGCTAGGAAATCCTCTGTAGCAGCGCAGGAACCAGGACACGGCCTCTCTAGATTAGGGAAAGAGTAGACCCCAGGAACCAGGAAGCTGTATATATACAGGGAAACCTCCGCTTCAGTGCAGGAATCCAGGAGACTGAAGGGCGCAGGGGCGAAACCTCCGCTTCAGTGCAGGAATCCAGGAGGCTGAAGGACGCAGGGACGAAACCTCTGCTTCAGCACAGGAGAACAGGAAGCTGAAGGACGCAAGGGAAACCTCTGCCTCAGCACAGGAGAACAAGCAAGAGCTTGTGGCAGAACAGTAGGTGACATCCGGTAAGGGCTATGCTCGGCAAGGAGCATTATGGGAAAGCAGTACTTAAAGGCCAGCGGGCCAATCCCCAGCGGGGGTGTGAAGGTACTGCTCCAATGAGTGAATGCAAGTCTAGGTTGCATGATAGGCTGCACAGCTGCAGTAGATACCAGAGGGAGTGTGTATAGCTTTGGTGAGTGAATCTAGGCTGCAGCAAACATCAGGAGATCTGTTCCAGAACTGCACCGGTCTGCAAGGTAAGGCGACCAGTAAACCGCGGAGCGGATTCCTGACAGCCACACAGGTACAGCACAACACCTAAATGGAGTAGCATGAAAAGCAGACGACCCCAATCTCACTGAGGGTGGGGGTACAAGGGCTACATTTTGAGGCGCTGTTGAGATGTCGTTATGCTCACAGGACAGGTTTTTGCAGAGCAGACAGCAGTGGGGTTGATGAACTTATGTGTTTGTGCATCACAGACTGTTACATGCTTTCCCTATGATGAAAAGAATAGGGAACAGTTCCCTGAGGCTTCACTAGGGAGCCTGCTACCCATCCTCTGAGAAAGAAAGGAAGGTGGGGATGTCTCCTTGAGGCTTCACCAGGGAGGGGGTTACCCAGGCACTTGCCTAAAGAAAGAAAATATGTTTGGGGCGCACTCTGGGCTTTGTGTCAGGGGGTGTGGCTACCCTACATATCAGAAAAAAAGGTTAAGGGAGCAGTTTTCTGAGGCGTCACCAGGAAGCCTGCTGCCCGTTTCCAAAGAACTAAAGTGGGGCATTCCCCGAGGTGCCACCGGGGGGCGTGGTACCCACTAATAGAGAAAGTAAAGGGGACAGGGCCTCAAGAGGCGTCACCAGGGACACCAGTGCACCCACTCATTGATATACTGATGAAAGGAAAAATTAGGCATTCCTTGATGCTTTCCCCAAGGTGTATACAGTGGCGACACACTTTATTCTCGCTCGGCTAGTCCCGCGAATTCGGGTATACCCGGGTGTATTCAGGTTTCTGATCGTTTTCTGCCAGAGTGCATTGCGTTATTTTCCCGGCAGGGATTTAAGCATTTTATTCCGGCTGGCTAAAATACTGCAATGCCGTGTAAAAACACATGGTGGCGCTTGCGAGCTGTTCTCTTTGAAGCCGTCCCCTATAATGAATTGTAATGCAGTATATATACTGTGTATATATATATATACTGTATAACAACTAACCTATAAACCCCTAACATACAGTACTGTACACACATTACTGTATATGCACATACATAAATGATACTACTGTATGGGCGGTGGGGGCAAGATGTGTTTGCAGCAGAGAGAGATCCGCTGCTCTCTCTCTGCGCAAACATCGGCACATTAAAAATTATTTTAAATACATTTTTATTGATAGTGTAGATGTGCAGGGGGTCTCCGGAGCTGAACCGCGTTGGTTTCAGGTCTGGGGACCCCCTGCTCCCCGAGATACAGCCCCCTTTATGAGGTGCCGGTATCCCTCTGCTTGGTTTAAAGGTCCCGATCACGTGATCGCGGCCTGTAAACCAAGCAGAGCAGAGGGATACCGGCACCCCCTAAAGGGGCCTGTATCTCGGGGAGCAGGGGGTCCCCAGACCTGAAACCAGTGCGGTTCTGCTCTGGAGACCCTCTGCACATGTACAGTATCAATAAAACACATACAGTATACAGTATAAATAAACACTCGTTCTTTACCTTAGCGGCTATGCGCTATGGTAAAGAAGCAGCATTTCTGTATTTTAATAATATTGTACAGTGAGCTGGGGGTTCCCTGAGCCAGAAATTAATGCTCAGGGACCCCCCCTGCTCCTGCTCAATATTATTAAAAATACAGAAATGCTGCTTCATTACCATAGCGGATAGCCGCTAAGGCAATGAAGGGGTTAACCCACCATGCCTGCTTTATTTTGCGTAGTGGGGATGGGTGAGGGGGGTATTTGGCCCTTGGTGTGAGTTTAGGACTTGCGGGGGGGTTGCGGGTGCACTTAACCCCTTCACGACCGTAGCAGTTAATACCGCTACGGTCATGAAGGGGTTAAGCCCTCCCGCTACCCCCCCGCAAGCCCTAAACAAGCACCGTTGGGGCTAATACCCAATTCACCCACCCCCGCTACCCACAATAAAAAAAAATACACACACACAGCAGCCGCCAAAAAATAAATAAATAAATCTAAATAAATAAATGACAATAAATACATTTGAAATACATTTTTATTGATAGTGTACATGTGCAGGGGGTCTCCGGAGCTGAACCGCGTTGGTTTCAGGTCTGGGGACCCCCTGCTCCCCGAGATACAGCCCCCTATATGAGGTGCCGGTATCCCGGTATAATTGCAAGCTACTCTACCAGTAAATACAAACACTTCCAAACAAGTCAACTATTTTAACCAATCAAGTAAACAAAAATCAATATATACTGTAAGTACCAACCAGAAAACACAATTTAAAACCAAAGCTAACCCTTACAATACCAAGGATTACATCTATCTAATTGTAAAAAAACCTTATACATTATACACAGCATTGCAATGTACTGTACATGATGAACAATACAGTACATTCCCTGTATCTCCCTGCCTTCAGTGTAATCTGTTTAAAGCCCCCTCCCCCTAATGTTTCTGTTAAACAGATTACACTGAAGGCAGAGAGATGTAAAGGCCTAAAGCCCCCTCCCCCCTAATGTTTCTGTTAAACAGATTACACTGAAGGGAGAGAGATTTTACAGAAACACACATTAGGGGGGAGGGGGCTTTAAACAGATTACACTGAAGGCAGAGAGATGTTTCTGTTACCAGTAAATCTCCCTCCCTGCATTGCTGTCAGTGCAGTGTATGAAAATGTGGGGAGGGGGGGGGACACAATGTGCATACTGTGAGGTCTAACCACCCTCACCCCCTACCCACATACCGTTAACCCCCCCCCCATCCTGGCCATGGCCCCTCCGCTTCTGCAAAACAGACACAAAAATTAAAACACACAAAGTAATGTCCCCTAACCCCTTAATCACCATAGCGGTTATTAACCGCTACAGTCATGAAGGGGTTAACCCACCCTCACCCACCACTCGGGATGCCTACATACCCTCCCACACTAACCCCCTCCCCCCCCCGTGAGGCCTAACCACCCAGTCAGTACCCACAAGGGAGGCCTACCCACATACCGTTGGGGAAACACCCCACCCCCAGTACCCACAATAAAAACAGTACAATGACCCACAATAAACAGCATTATATTTATTAAATACATTACCCACCCCCTGTGCCCCCCCATAAATACAAGATTTATCCTTTTACATACAGGGTTCATAACGCAGCCCCACGCTAGTCCCCGGTGGGCTGGCAGGGCACCTGGACAGACCTACAGTTTACCAGCAGCCCTTTTTACACAGGTTCTGGAGGCCTGCTGGTGGATCCTGCCAGCACCATGGCACCCATGTGGTCTCCTTGGGTCACCGTGGGCCACAATTGGGTCTCCACGGTAGGCCCAAGGATGTCTGGGAGCCCCGGGTCAAACCCACAGGTGTCTGCGGGGCCTCGGGTGGTTCCCTCGGGGGTCTGGGGAACTCACGGGTGCTCACTACGGGTCCGCGGTGCCCCCACAGAAGTGGGACCACACATCATCATCCTCGCACCTACGGGTCGGCGGTGCCCCCACAGAAGTGGGACCACACATCGTCATCCCCGCATGTGTCACCCGTGGAACCACCAGCCTGATACCCTTGGGATACCCGAGGATACCCACAGGTGGTCTCCATAGGCCCCACGCAAAACCACGGAATCAAACCCTGAATGTAAAAAAAATAAACCTGGCCTATACATTCAATACATACACCCTCCCCCCCAACACCTACAGTACAATAATGTGCAAAATAACTATTATCCAGATATGGATAATAGATTAATTGCCCATTATTAAAAACATTAACTAGCATATACAAATAAATAAAGTACTACTGACCTCATCAATACGAAGTGTCCATTGCCAGCAAAATCCTTGTCTTGTCCACAACATACATAGCAAATACAAAGCCAATACATTGCAATTACATTCAGATATCAATTAACCCCATAAACACCTTATCAGATAATAACCGCAAAGGTAATTAAGGGGTTAAGCCACACAGGACCGATACCCACCCTTCACCCATGAATTTGTACTGTGGCTTCATCATGCAACTATATATATATACTGTATATATATACAGAGAGACAGAGAGAAAGAGAGAGAGAGATATATATATACAGTATATATATATATATATATCTATATCTATATATATATAGATATAGATATATATATATATATACACACGTTATATACACACCCATGATAAACCAATATACAGTACAAATAAATGTAGAAGGGTTATCAAAAGCCAATACATTGCAATTACATTCAGATATCAATTAACCCCTTAAACACCTTATCAGATAATAACCGCAAAGGTGATTAAGGGGTTAAGCCACACAGGCCCGATACCCACCCTCACCCATGAATTTGTACTGTGGCTTCATCATGCAACTATATATATATATATATATATATATATATATATATATATATATATATATATATATATATATATATATATACTGTATATAAATACAGAGAGAAAGAGAGAGAGAGAGAGAGAGAGATATATACAGTATATATATATATATATATATATATATATATATATATATGAGAGAGAAAAGAAGGCCCTAAAAAAGCACTCTAGTATGTGTATTAGTACAAATCACATAATGTTTATTAATGTATTGTCACAGAACAAAAAATAGTTAAAACAAAGCACAGAAATTGTTAAAATACAGCATGGATCCCCTGTTCATTACAAAGCTAGACACATCCTCCAAACAAATACCCAAAATACACTCAGATAGTATTCTGAAATACTTGAAGGTAAACCAGGTGTGACACCCAAAAGACTAAATAGTCACGGCTAGGGCTATGTGATCATCTGCAAAAAATCAAATATGCCTACTATCCCCTACAATATAGGGTTTGTCTAAATCGACAAAGAGTAGCAAGTGAGTAACAGCAGAGATACACCATGTACATCCTGCAAAGCACATATAAGCCTATAGCTGAAAAGAGTGATACGTCACCTATGGTCAGGTACAATGTGGTCGGTGCATGAAGGGGGAAACAAGGAGAGATGCTAGAGCATGGTAATGTGACCCAGAGAGGGGACAAACCAGGGGATCCTGCCTGCTAGACCTGCTCCTGTGGCTTCATCATGCAACTATATATATATACTGTATATATATACAGAGAGACAGAGAGAAAGAGAGAGAGAGAGATATATATACAGTATATATATATATATATATATATATATATATATATATATATATATATACACACACACACGTTATATACACACCCATGATAAACCAATATACAGTACAAATAAATGTAGAAGGGTTATCAAAAGCACTGTCCTACAACCAAACACTTCTCCATACATACACACTAAATTAAAATCAATTTCCTTTAATATTCATAACTGATCTCTCAATCTAAATCATCACTAAACCTCTGAAAAGCCATTTAAACAACTTACATTCCAATATAAATGATGCCTAAATATCTATGCACCATATACATTCTGCAAATTAATCAACCAAGTAAACAAAACTCAATTAGCAATCATTATTTACATCCCTAAACAATTCACACTAGATCCCGAACAATAAAACCATTAACAAATTCACGCCTAGAGCAGAAAAATTAAGCCTTTGAAAAAATATAAGTACCGACAAAAATACAACCTTTACAAACCAAGCCTATCCCTGACCTTCCTCAAACACACAATACAATACCAAGGAATACATCTATCTAATTTTAAAATACTTTAAACTCACAATAAAGTATACTGTAGCAGCATACACAAAATAATTTAAAACACATCTAATCCAGCTTTTAAAACAACATCATTTCTTACCCTGTACTGTACTGTATGTATATATCTCTCTAGACATATATACATACATACATACAGTGGCAAGAAATGATATACCACAAAAAAAAAAAAAAAAACACATGTTAAAAAACCTTTTGAAAAAATTAACAAGTTAAATAAAATAAATTTCTTTACTGTAGTTCACTTACCATTACTTGCCCCCACCGACTCCCGTTGCGCAGCTTACTCACGAACCAATCCACGATCAGGAACCCATAAAAGAATAAACCACAAAATAATAAACATTCAACTAAAAATCCAAATCAATCCACGGGTCTTCTATCTGTAATCCATCTTCATCTGTGTTCTTCTTTCTTCTATCTCCTTCCAGCGGGGCGGGGCGGGGTCTTCTCCCCGTCTGCGGCCACGCCCTGGTCTTCTTTCTTTCCCGGAGGTCCTTCATCCGCGGCGTCTGGCTTCAAAATGAGACGACATAGGCTTTTAAAGGCCTCTGATGTCACATTTTGGTCATGGTTCCCACGGTCCTGATTGGACCGTGAAAACCATGTGTTTTGGCCGACAAAAAAAAAATGATGGCGTCACTTAAAGGGAATGAAAGCACAGCCAATCAGAATGGCTTTGCTTCAATTGCCTTTAAGATGACGTCATGAAAAGGCACATGGCCGCCCTCACATGGTATGGTAGCCAATCAGAGCGTGGGAACTCCATCCCTACTCTGATTGGCTACCATACCACGTGACAGGTTTTCATGACGTCACATCCTTTCTCCCCCAAGCCCCTGACACATGGTATACCAGAGCCAATCAGAGTAGGGATGGAGTTCCCACGCTCTGATTGGCTACCATACCATGTGATCATTTGATGTCATAATTTTTTTTTTGTCGGCCAAAACACATGGTTTTCACGGTCCAATCAGGACCGTGGGAACCATGACGCAAAATGTGACGTCATAGGCCTTTAAAAGCCTATGTCGTCTCATTTTGAAGCCAGACGCCGCGGAGGAAGGACCTCCGGGAAAGAAAGAAGACCAAGGCGTGTCCGCAGATGGGGAGAAGACCCCGCCCCGCCCCGCTGGAAGGAGATAGAAGAAAGAAGAACACAGATGAAGATGGATTACAGATAGAAGACCCGTGGATTGATTTGGATTTTTAGTTTAATGTTTATTATTTTGTGGTTTATTATTTTATGGGTTCCTGATCGTGGATTGGTTCGTGAGTAAGCTGCGCAACGGGAGTCGGTGGGGGCAAGTAATGGTAAGTGAACTACAGTAAAGAAATGTATTTTATTTAACTTGTTAATTTTTTCAAAAGGTTTTTTAACATGTGTATTTTTTTTTTTTGTGGTATATCATTTCTTGCCACTGTATGTATGTATGTATATATGTCTAGAGAGATATATACATACAGTACAGTACAGGGTAAGAAATGATGTTGTTTTAAAAGCTGGATTAGATGTGTTTTAAATTATTTTGTGTATGCTGCTACAGTATGCTTTATTGTGAGTTTAAAGTATTTTAAAATTAGATAGATGTATTCCTTGGTATTGTATTGTGTGTTTGAGGAAGGTCAGGGATAGGCTTGGTTTGTAAAGGTTGTATTTTTGTCGGTACTTATATTTTTTCAAAGGCTTAATTGTTCTGCTCTAGGCGTGAATTTGTTAATGGTTTTATTGTTCGGGATCTAGTGTGAATTGTTTAGGGATGTAAATAATGATTGCTAATTGAGTTTTGTTTATTTGGTTGATTAATTTGCAGAATGTATATGGTGCATAGATATTTAGGCATCATTTATATTGGAATGTAAGTTGTTTAAATGGCTTTTCAGAGGTTTAGTGATGATTTAGATTGAGAGATCAGTTATGAATATTAAAGGAAATTGATTTTAATTTAGTGTGTATGTATGGAGAAGTGTTTGGTTGTAGGACAGTGCTTTTGATAACCCTTCTACATTTATTTGTACTGTATATTGGTTTATCATGGGTGTGTATATAACGTGTGTGTGTATATATATATATATATATATATATATATATATATATATATATATATATATATATATATATATTGTGACAGAAACCAGGGGATGGTAATAAATTCCGTATATAGGGCTCCCAGGATACTAGACAGTTTCTATCCTGTTTGGCCTGGGAGTGCAGCCTTATAATACATACACTCCATCCCACAGTTTGGCAAGCGCTGGAACTGAGGGATGAGAGATCCAGACCAGAGTTTGTCTGCTGCCTGATTTCTGTCACCTGTCATGCTAATTAGGAATCAGGTATGAAAGACTGATTTCCTGTTTGCTCTGGTCTCCCCACAAGAGCCAGGAGGCTGGAAGGCTGCTGAACTACAGAGGGCAGAAGCCTCTTCCCCAAACAGGTTCAATCTTTCTGTTCATTTGTGTAAGACTGCAAAAGTACCATGTTTTGATGTTGGAAGTGGAAAAGCCACTTCCAACCCTGAGTCAGGGATATCTAAGTTAAGTTATCGCTCAGGTGAGCAGCTTTTGTTTTGATCTGTTTTCTGTTGTATGCACTGTGGCAGTCTCAGTGCCTGGGACTGAATAAACCAGGCATAGCCTGTTTAAAGGAACAGTACGTGACGCCTCATCATTTAACCTACCCTAAAAGACCGTGTTCTAAACAGTCCCGGACAAACGACGGAGCCCCGGAGTAAGCCGTTTGTCACAATATATATTTATATATATATATATATATATATATATACTGTATATATATATATATATATACTGTATATATATATATATATATATATATATATCTCTCTCTTTCTCTCTGTCCCTCTGTATATATATACAGTATATATATATATAGTTGCATGATGAAGCCACAGTACAAATTCATGGGTGAGGGTGGGTATCGGGCCTGTGTGGCTTAACCCCTTAATCACCTTTGCGGTTATTATCTGATAAGGTGTTTAAGGGGTTAATTGATATCTGAATGTAATTGCAATGTATTGGCTTTTGATAATCCTTCTACATTTATTTGTACTGTATATTGGTTTATCATGGGTGTGTATATAACGTGTGTGTATATATATATATATATCTATATATATATATATATAGATATATATATATACTGTATATATATCTCTCTCTCTCTTTCTCTCTGTCTCTCTGTATATATATACAGTATATATATAGTTGCATGATGAAGCCACAGTACAAATTCATGGGTGAAGGGTGGGTATCGGTCCTGTGTGGCTTAACACCTTAATTACCTTTGCGGTTATTATCTGATAAGGTGTTTAAGGGGTTAATTGATATCTGAATGTAATTGCAATGTATTGGCTTTGTATTTGCTATGTATGTTGTGGACAAGACAAGGATTTTGCTGGCAACGGACACTTCGTATTGATGAGGTCAGTAGTACTTTATTTATTTGTATATGCTAGTTAATGTTTTTAATAATGGGCAATTAATCTATTATCCATATGTGGATAATAGTTATTTTGTACATTATTGTACTGTAGGTGTTGGGGGGGAGGGTGTATGTATTGAATGTATAGGCCAGGTTTATTTTTTTTACATTCAGGGTTTGATTCCATGGTTTTGCGTGGGGCCTATGGAGACCACCTGTGGATATCCTCGGGTATCCCAAGGGTATCAGGCTGGTGGTTCCACGGGTGACACATGCGGGGATGATGATGTGTGGTCCCACTTCTGTGGGGGCACCGTGGACCCGTAGTCTGCGGGGATGTTGATGTGTGGTCCCACTTCTGTGGGGGCACCGCGGACCCGTAGTGAGCACCCGTGAGTTCCCCAGACACCCGAGGGAACCAC
This sequence comes from Ascaphus truei, assembly GCF_040206685.1. Classification (NCBI taxonomy): domain Eukaryota; kingdom Metazoa; phylum Chordata; class Amphibia; order Anura; family Ascaphidae; genus Ascaphus; species Ascaphus truei. Next base: position 62,335,734 of record NC_134485.1, read on the forward strand.
CCGAGGCCCCGCAGACACCTGTGGGTTTGACCCGGGGCTCCCAGACATCCTTGGGCCTACCATGGAGACCCAATTGTGGCCCACGGTGACCCAAGGAGACCACATGGGTGCCATGGTGCTGGCAGGATCCACCAGCAGGCCTCCAGAACCTGTGTAAAAAGGGCTGCTGGTAAACTGTAGGTCTGTCCAGGTGCCCTGCCAGCCCACCGGGGACTAGCGTGGGGCTACGTTATGAACCCTGTATGTAAAAGGATAAATCTTGTATTTATGGGGGGGCACAGGGGGTGGGTAATGTATTTAATAAATATAATGCTGTTTATTGTGGGTCATTGTACTGTTTTTATTGTGGGTACTGGGGGTGGGGTGTTTCCCCAACGGTATGTGGGTAGGCCTCCCTTGTGGGTACTGACTGGGTGGTTAGGCCTCACGGGGGGGGGGTTAGTGTGGGAGGGTATGTAGGCATCCCGAGTGGTGGGTGAGGGTGGGTTAACCCCTTCATGACTGTAGCGGTTAATAACCGCTATGGTGATTAAGGGGTTAGGGGACATTACTTTGTATGTTTTAAATTTTGTGTCTGTTTTGCAGAAGCGGAGGGGCCATTGCCAGGATGGGGGGGAGGTTCTGTATGTGGGTAGGGGGTGAGGGTGGTTAGACCTCACAGTATGCACATTGGGTCCCCACCCCTCTCCCCACTTTTACATACACTGCACTGACAGCAATGCAGGGAGGGAGATTTACTGGTAACAGAAACATCTCTCTGCCTTCAGTGTAATCTGTTTAAAGCCCCCTCCCCCCTAATGTGTGTTTCTGTAAAATCTCTCTCCCTTCAGTGTAATCTGTTTAACAGAAACATTAGGGGGGAGGGGGCTTTAGGCCTTTACATCTCTCTGCCTTCAGTGTAATCTGTTTAACAGAAACATTAAGGGGGAGGGGGCTTTATGCCTTTACATCTCTCTGCCTTCAGTGTAATCTGTTTAACAGAAACATTAGGCGGGAGGGGGCTTTAAACAGATTACACTGAATGCAGGGAGATACAGGGAATGTACTGTATTGTTCATCATGGACATTGCAATGCTGTGTATAATGTATAAGGTTTTTTACAATTAGATAGATGTAATCCTTGGTATTGTAAGGGTTAGCTTTGGTTTTAAATTGTGTTTTCTGGTTGGTACTTACAGTATATATTGATTTTTGTTTACTTGATTGGTTAAAATAGTTGACTTGTTTGGAAGTGTTTGTATTTACTGGTAGAGTAGCTTGCAATTATATTGTTAACATTCATTTGCAGAATGTATATGGTGCATAGATTTTATGCATAATTTATACAATGTAAATGCAATGTACTGTGTGGATTGGAATGTTATGTTTTATATTGTAAAATCAGTTAGGATTATTAAATGGATTATTATTATTGTCTGTATAGAGAAGCGTTATTTGTAGGACAGTATGATTTTGATAACCATTCTACATGTATTTGTATATTGGTTCATCATCTGTGTTTATATATACTGTATACTGTATATATATATATATATATATATATATATATATATATATATATATATATATATATATATATATATATATATGTGTGTGTATACAGTATATATATACACAGTATATACTGTATATGTATAGGGATTGTTATTATATATATACTGTATACATATACAGTATATATATACAGTATATATTTATTTCTCTTCATGTATTTATTTATTTATTTAGATTTATTTATTAATTGTGGGGCTGCTGTGCGTGAATTTTTTTTATTGGGTGTGAGGGGGGTGTTTGGTCCTTGGTGTGAGTTTAAGGACTTGCAGCAGCAGCACAATTAATAAATAAATCTAAATAAATAAATGAATATAAATAAATACATTTAAAATACATTTTTATTGATAGTGTAGATGTGCAGAGGGTCTCCAGAGCAGAACCGCACTGGTTTCAGGTCTGGGGACCCCCTGCTCCCCGAGATACAGGCCCCTTTAGGGGGTGCCGGTATCCCTCTGCTCTGCTTGGTTTAAAGGCCGCGATCACGTGGTCAGGCCCTTTAAACCAAGCAGAGGGATACCGGCACCCCCTAAAGGGGGCTGTATCTCGGGGAGCAGGGGGTCCCCAGACCTGAAACCAACGCGGTTCAGCTCCGGAGACCCCCTGCACATCTACACTATCAATAAAAATGTATTTCAAATGTATTTATTGTCATTTATTTATTTAGATTTTTTTTTTTTTTTTTGGCGGCTGCTGTGTGTGTGTATTTTTTTATTGTGGGTAGCGGGGGTGGGTGAATGGGTTATTAGCCCCAACGGTGCTTGTTTAGGGCTTGCGGGGGGGTAGCGGGAGGGCTTAACCCCTTCATGACTGTAGCGGTATTAACTGCTACGGTTGTGAAGGGGTTACACTGGCGACACACTTTATTCGAGCTCGGCTAGTCCCACGAATTCGGGTATACCCGGGTGTATTGAGGTTTGTGACTGTTTTCTGCCCGAGTGCATTGAGGTATTTTCCAGGCAGGGATTGAAGCATTTTATTCCCGCTGGCTGCAATACTGCACAGTATATATATATATATATATATATACTGCATTACAATTCATGAATTTATGCCATCTGGTAGACACGCGAAGCATTGCAGCCTATTAAATCCTAATCATTATCATTTAACAGATCAGCCGCCCGTCAGCCAGGCATGAACCCAGGCTGGGAAGGCAAACGCAACGGGGCTTGTCAGAGGTGAGGAGCGGCGCATTCCAGGTATCTGCCAGGTACATACTGGGTATTTGCTCGAATAAAGTGTGTCGGTGCAGTAAGTGCACCCGCAACCCCCCGCAAGTCCTAAACTCACACCAAGGGCCAAATACCCCCCTCACCCATCCCCACTACGCACAATAAAGCGGTCACGGTGGGTTAACCCCTTCATTGCCTTAGCGGCTATCCGCTATGGTAATGAAGCAGCATTTCTGTATTTTTAATAATATTGAGCAGGAGCAGGGGGGGTCCCTGAGCATTAATTTCTGGCTCAGGGAACCCCCTGCTCACTGTACAATATTATTAAAATACAGAAATGCTGCTTCTTTACCATAGCGCATAGCCGCTAAGGTAAAGAACGAGTGTTTATTTATACTGTATACTGTATGTGTTTTATTGATACTGTACATGTGCAGAGGGTCTCCAGAGCAGAACCGCACTGGTTTCAGGTCTGGGGACCCCCTGCTCCCCGAGATACAGGCCCCTTTAGGGGGTGCCGGTATCCCTCTGCTCTGCTTGGTTTACAGGCCGCGATCACGTGGTCGGGCCCTTTAAACCAAGCAGAGGGATACCGGCACCCCCTAAAGGGGGCTGTATCTCGGGGAGCAGGGGGTCCCCAGACCTGAAACCAACACGGTTCAGCTCCGGAGACCCCCTGCACATGTACACTATCAATAAAAATGTATTTCAAATGTATTTATTGTCATTTATTTATTTAGATTTATTTATTTATTTTTTGGCGGCTGCTGTGTGTGTGTATTTTTTTTATTGTGGGTATCAGGGGTGGGTGAATGGGGTATTAGCCCCAACGGTGCTTGTTTAGGGCTTGCGGGGGGGTAGCGGGAGGGCTTAACCCCTTCATGACCGTAGCGGTATTAACTGCTACGGTCGTGAAGGGGTTAAGTGCACCCGCAACCCCCCCGCAAGTCCTAAACTCACACCAAGGGCCAAATACCCCCCTCACCCATCCCCACTACGCACAATAAAGTGGGCACGGTGGGTTAACCCCTTCATTGCCTTAGCGGCTATCCGCTATGGTAATGAAGCAGCATTTCTGTATTTTTAATAATATTGAGCAGGAGCAGGGGGGGTCCCTGAGCATTAATTTCTGGCTCAGGGAACCCCCTGCTCACTGTACAATATTATTAAAATACAGAAATGCTGCTTCTTTACCATAGCGCATAGCTGCTAAGGTAAAGAACTGTATGTGTTTTATTGATACTGTACATGTGCAGAGGGTCTCCAGAGCAGAACTGCACTGGTTTCAGGTCTGGGGACCCCCTGCTCCCCGAGATATAGCTTAAGTTTCGAAGCCAGACACGTCTCTCTCGAGGATCTTCGCAGGGTACTGCATGCTGTCTCGGATGCCGTCAGTAGAAACTGGGCAGTCACATACCTCAAGTGGAAAGCAGGGACGCTCAAGGATGGTGTAAGCATCAGGTGCAATTCAACAATGCAGAGAACATCACAGGTTGAATAGAGCAAAGTATATTCAAAGAACTGGGTCGAATCAAACTGATCCCAGCTGGAATAGCCTCCAATAAATTCCGACGTGTTTCTTGGCCCTCTGCCACTTCATCAGAATTCCCTGATGCTCTTTTTGTGTTTTTGTTCCTAGATTGTAAGTCTGAGCAGCAGACTTTAACCACTGTGATTATCCCTTCAGCCAACAAGGGAATTATATTTTCAATACCTATTATACGGTATGATATATTACCATACATCATTTTTCATTTCTTTTTTTTCCCTTCACATTTTTCAAGTGTATTATTTTGTGATATTCACTTAGTCACTCTTCATGTGTTGGAGTACCTATTCACCTTTTCACTTCACTAATGTATATTAGTGTTTTTTCTATCAGAATATGATATTTACTGTCACTTTATTCACTAATACTTCTAGTGTGCTCCAGTGTTCCTTTTAACCCATTGTTTGAACCTCATTCACCGTCTGTATTACCTCCCTCCTAGAAAGAGGTTGCATTTTTTTCCAGGCTCCTGCAATTGAGCATCTTGCTGTGATCAATATATGTGACATATTTCTGTTTGTGTATGGGTTCAGGTTCTCTATTGGTTTAACCAGAGCCATTATAAGTGGGTATAATGGGATTACTATTTATATGGTTGTTGCACCATTGGGATTCTACTTGGATGTTGTATGCCCATTGTTCCATATATTTATGGCAGTGGGATATGGGAGTGCCAGATGGGGTTAGGTCTTGATAAGCCCTTTTGATTTTTCCTATGTCTGCATAACTCTTTAAACATAGTACCGTAGGTGGAGAGAAAATCCCATTTGGGGATATCGGCATCGGATTTCCTATATCTTGGACATTTTGTACTTTCCCGAATCAAACTCCTTAATATGCATTCCTGGGCCAAAGTTCGGATTGTCAAAGATAGAGATAAGTCTCGATGGCTTTGTTATTTGTTTTTTTTTAAATTTACCATTTGCCAAATTTGAGTAAATCTTAAGACTGCGGCTACAAATTCGACGGTAGGGTTTGCCTAGTAAGCTTTCCTTTCCATAGGAGGGCCGGTAATGCTACTGTTTTATTGAACATGCTTTTTAAGTCTACCCACCTACAGTATAGAGATTTATTTTTGAGTGCCATAAGATTATTTTCTTTAAGTCAGTGACCAGGTAATATTTCCTGATATCTGGTACCTGTAAAAAGCAGAAGAAAGCACACTATCCCATTATATAGTAACATTCGTGATTTGTAGATGAATATCCAGATTCACTTCACACAGTACAGATGGATGATGAAGAAAAAGTTACTTTTATTCATAAACGAACATGCCACACCATAGAGCGACGTTTCCGGCCTGTACACAGCCTTTCACCAAGTAGGTATGTCGTGCAATCAACCAACAGTGCAGTTTAAATATCCTTCGATCAGAATCACTGGACCTACTCTGGAAGTGACCTCATATAACTACCGGAGTGATGCAGCGCCCTGCCGCTAAGCAACTACAGGAGTCCGCATCCACTCCACTATTCATGATATTTTCCTATATACTCCAAAGGGTCCCAGGTCCAGGAACAACATGCAGTAAGGGAAACTTAGATTTACATATTAATGGTCATTTAATAAGACCATATCTAAATATAATTAATTAGTTCAAAACATATATAAAAATAAAAATGTAAATAGGTTTGTAATCCTATATAAAGTACAACCGCACAATTATATACAAACAGCTCAACCCCCTTATAATGCTGCGCTTGGGGTCCAAAGAATCACATTGCGCTATAAGCGGATCGCGTTATAAATAATATACAATTGTATGCATTGTACAATAAAGTATTTAAGATGCTAATAATCGTGTTGCAAAGTATTCATAAATACGAAAATTGGGAGCAACGCTTGCATCACGTTATAAGTGGATTCGCGTTGTAACGGATCGCGTTATTACAGGATTAAGCTGTAATAACAGAACATACGAAGACTGAAAATTAACAAATTATTATAATGATGTACAACCTATTGTGCAATTTTAGTAAATAATCACCCCCTATATAGTCGTCTAATCATCCCTTTTTAATCTATTTGTAGGTATGTAGTGAATAATAAACAAATGGTAAAATAGGGAAAAATAAATATCAATAACACTGATTTCCAAAATATATTAAAAGAAAGTTTATCATACCAATAAATTGAAAATATTTAATTATGTGACCATATATACATCATTGGTTTTGATTCATATAAAAGATCTTTCATTATCTTAGATGTACTGTATGAGAAAATGAAAATGAAAATGAGAATTGAAGTTGTAATTCTGTCCCCAATTGTTCTATTTTAGTATCCATCATGGTTTGGTGCATAATTGTGTCACCCGGTGGATTTTTCTCTTTTTCTGTGATGTCCCATATATTTTATTGGTCCAAGGACCTATTAAATTTGTTATTTTTAATTAAGTCATGTAGCCGTGCTGTAAAATGGACTGGAGTTTTCTCTCCTGCTGGCAGTAAACCTGGTAAGTTACAGGGATGCCAGCAGTAATCATGGAGGTTTGCCCTCACACCCTGGTGAGGTGCCCTATGTATAGATGGGAGTGGCTACATACTCTGAGTCCACCGTTAGTGACATCAGAGATGTGCCTGCCTCTTGAGATATATAGGGCACAGCACTGCTCAAAAGTTAGGTGTTGGAGTAAGGAGCAGGTCTGCATTGAGACCTGGGAGAAAGAGGCCCACTAGTGCTTTAACTAGTGGCCCCAGTCTATATCAATCAGCATCAAGCTGTCAACGCCATACTGTGTCCAGGGACCTGGCACAGGGGTGATCTCCCTGAGGGGAGAGGGGATACCACTCTATTGGGAGGGCGTACCTTTGAAGGGATAACACAGCAAGATGTGTGGCTAGATAACTCACTGTATGGGGCAGTTGGCCCTCACCGTAAGCCACAATAAAGGAACCTTGATTCAGGACATCTTCATGTGTGAGTCTCAACTTACTCTACACATGATGGCACCACGGAGGAGTTCCTCATCAGAATCATCCCCACGCAGACGCAGGGATCCTGATGAGGTGGAGGCGCTGCACTGGATATATGTAGGACTCGCACATGCTACCTCAGCTGCCTGTCTGGATTGACAATCCCCAAACACCATCATGCGGGAGACTCAGGAGTCCTGTTGCCAACAGGTGCACCACCAGACACGACCATGTAATGGGGACTGGTTAGACCACAGGGGCCAATGTGAGATTGGGTGGGTCAGGCCAGGCCAGAAAATCCGTTACCGTCATCTTTACTTCCGTTTATCGGGGACTTACCCATATTTTTTACCTTCAATTATGTAGCACTATAGCTCATTACGATATACATTGGATTATTTCTGTGGTAGGCGAGTGCATACTAAAGGTGCTTTTTTCTTTGCCCACTCCCTTCTAAAGTGGTAAGGCTCAGATTACCCATATACTGTACAGATCTGAAACGATTATTTTAACTCCTAATACTGTAGCTGTCCAAGTGGTAGGTTATCTATCCAGGTAGGTGTATGAAAGCTATTCCCCAACAATAGATTGCTTATAAAAGCCCCCCAGCTTCAAAACAAGGGCATTGTTGGAGCAAGATTTATAAAAGAAAAAAAATCCCTTTTTTACTTTGATAAATGTTGTGCGGTTTTGTTTTTTACTTACATTTTACCAGCTGCAAGTCTTTGAAATGTTACATCATGTGCAATTTAAAGCTGCAGTTCAGTCAATATCCTGCATGTTTTTTTTTTTTAATAAATCAGTTCTGTAGTAAGAAAAAATACTTTTAGTATTTTCTGTTTTTAAAAAAACAACTTTGAAAGACCAATTTTCTTGTATTCTATTTTAACAGTCATTTGCTAAGGCACTGCCCCTTCATGTCCTGTCACAAGCCCTGGCACACCCTCTGTCCCTTTGTCAGCCCTGCCCTCCCTCTAGCACTTGTCAGTGCAGGAATGCTCATGAATATTCATGAGCTTCCACTGCCAGTCAAGCAGATTATAAACAAATGCCAGCTTTTAATATGTCACCAAATTTCGATCTATCAATACATGGAAAACGAATTGAGCTGCAGCTATACAGTTCTTTAGGTAATTAGAGATTGCACACATGAAACTATTGAAGTAAAAAAATAAATGTAAAAAAAAAAAGACTGAACTGCAGCTTTAACTGCACATGATAGAAAATCAGATATTGAGAAGGAAAGAGAAAGTGCTAACACACACCAATTAAACTGATAAAAAGGTTTAAAAATGTCACAGTAAAGCAGCAGTCCCCGTTTCCTCCTTATTTTCAATATATTTTCTTTTTTTTACAGAATTGGAAGCGGGGAGAACTCCAGAACTGAACTGCACTACTGTTTTTATAAATAACCCCCACAATGTATATTTTGTATTTCTGTGTGTATCAATTGTTATAGTATTTATTTTCCCATAGTTCTGTGCTACATAATACGTTTGTTATCTGTAAGTAATTATCATTATTCATTATTATAGGCTAAAGCTGGTCAATTCCGGGCATTATTGAAAACCCTGCTCTCTGATTGGTTAAAACTCCAGGCATTATCCAATCAGTAATGGCCTGGAATTTTTGGCACCATGCCAAGTTTTTCAGCCAATCAGCTTTTAGTTTTCATTCACCAAGAATGAAATTTGCACTTACACAGGTTAGGTGATTGGACAAAAGGCAGCAGTAAGGCACTGACTCCTCCCCCACCCTGCCTGCAGAGAGCTCCGCACAGGAGAGTAAGGGGAAAGGTTTGTGTGTCTGCTGAGTGTGTTTTGTGGGTGTAAAGGGGGCAGCAGAGTGTTTTATTAGTGTGTGTGGCTTGTGTTGGTATGTGTTTTGTGGGTGTAAAGGGGGCAGCAGAGTCTTGTTGGTGTGTTTCTGCTGGGTTTGTTTTGTTGGTGTAGAGGGGGGGCTGCAGTGTGTGTGTCTTCAATGTGTGTTTTGTTGGTGGAGGAGGGGTGCAGAGTGTTTTGTTGGTGTGTGTGTCTGCAGTGTGTAGGTTTACAGGTTGCTGCAGTGGTTGTGAAGGGGGGCTGCTGGTGTGTGTTGTGGATGTAGAGGGGGCAGCAGTCTGTTTTGTTGGTGTGTGTGTGTGTGTGTGTGTGTGTGTTTGTGTGTGTGTGTTTGTGTGTGTCTGCAGTGTGTTTTGTAGGTGCAGAGGGGGGTCTGCAGTGTGTGTTTTGTGGGTGGAGGAGGGGTGCAGAGTGTGTGTGTGGGTATGTCAGCAGTCTGTGTTGTGGATGTAGAGCTGGCAGAGTCTGTTGGTTTGTGTATGTCTTCAGCGTGTTTTGTGGGTGGAGGAGGGGTGCAGAGTGTTTTGTTTGTGTGTGTGTGTCTGCAGTGTGTGGGTTTACATGGGGGCTGCAGTGGGTGTAAAGGGGGGCTACTGGTGTGTGTTTTATGGATGTGGAGCAGGCAGCAGTTTGTTTTTGTTGGTGTGTATGTCCGCAGAGTGTTTTGTGGATGTAGAGGAGGGCTGCAGTGTGTGTGTGTGTGTGTGTGTGTGTGTGTGTGTGTGTGTGTGTGTGTGTGTGTGTGTGTGTCTGCAGTGTATTTCTGTGTTTTGTGTATTTGTGGGTGTAGAGAGGGGGCTGCTGTGTGTGTTTTGTGAGTGTAGAGGGTGGAGGAGGGCAGCAGTGTGTTTTGTGTGTGTAGAATAGGGTGACTGCAGAGTGGGTTTGTGTATATAGAAGGGGGTTGGAGAGAGAGAGAGAGAGAGAGAGAGAGAGAGAGAGAGAGAGAGAGAGAGAGAGAGAGAGAGAGAGAGAGAGAGAGAACTGTGTGTATGTACAATTTCCTTTAAATACACTTGCAGTAAAAGCATAAGAATGTAGACAATCATGCTGATAAAAATCAATGACTACAAAAATGTATCTTTTTTATGAAAAAATTAAAAAAAATTAAAAATAAGCCTACATTTAGCCTATAATAGTAATAATCCCCGAAGAACAGGGCCTTCAATTCTTCCAGTCAGGGCATTATTGGCCATGAAGATTAACAATTTCTCAAAGGCAAATTGTGTGTGTGACCGGTAATTATAATACCAAAACTAACATGGTCATAGCAAACCTTGATAGTCCTCTTGGCTGTGCAAATTGTTTATCCTATACAAGTATTAATCCATGTTTCTAAACAGGGATATTACTGAATGTACAGAAACAATGGTACTTTATGCATTTGTCTCATAAGGTACAGTACGCATGCATTTCAAAAATGAAACCATTTTTAATTAAAACTTTGGTAAACCTTAAGAGGTTTAGTTATCATAGTCTCTGAGCTGCAAGACTGAGACAAATAAATGTAGCATTTTTTTTTATCAAAGAAAAACATTCACTCTAAAGCCAATGGGATTTTCTCATTGATGAGCCCTGTTTAGTATTTGCTTCAGGATTTCACTAGGTTTGCAGTTGGAGAGAGTTTGATAAATTACCCTATAAGTTTTAGTTCTATTATGTTTTTCACATGAAGTTCCATCTTAATTGCCTTTGAGAAATTGTTAATCTTCATTTTATTTTATCTTGTCATGTCTATGACCCCATTACTGAGAAAAGTCACTTAATGGCCTCTTGAAATGACCGGTTCCTAGTTGGCCCTGAAATTGAATTTACTCAGCTGTTAACACATTAATCCTTTCCACAGCATGTAAAAGAAAGGATATTTTGCATAATTATCTATCAAGTAGGTGGGTGCCAAAACATGTGTAGCCCATGTTTCCCCCCCCCCCCCCCCCCAGACACAGATCATGCCTCTAGGGTGTATTGAGGGCTGGCTACATGTGTATAGTGGTGCATACCTGCTTGTAACTGGAGGGCCTGAGTCTCCCATGTTGGTTTGGGGGATGACAGGACCAGGCTTCTGGGGTATATTCCTCCATTCTTTAGTGGTTGTGGTGCAGCGCCTCCCTTCTCCGGCAAAACCTAAGGAATAGGTTGGAATCTTCCCAGTGAAAGCCCTGGTCCCAGGGTGGAGAGATTCCAATCTCACACAGTCTTATATAAAACAGCAGCAAGTCTTTATTGTCCTTTAGCAATGATACAACGCACTTATGCCCTGCGGCACACAGCAGTTCATCAGCCGTGTACTCCAATTGTATACAGGGGTCTTCCCTCCTCTCCTCCAAGTTGTACCCTAGCAGGATGGGCTGTAGGGGGTCATCAATACCCCTTGCACCCACCCCAAGAGTAGATCCTCTGTGTGAGGCTAGATGTTCTCCCCCTCACCCCCTGAGCAGGGTGAGGGGCATTGGTCCACCTCTATAGTTCTGTCCGCTCTACTCAGAGGGGCTCTGAGTATCTCTTCTACGCACTGTTCTCACTCTAAGCATGGCTTCTCCTGTCACCATACAGAACTGCCACTCTGCTCTCCAGATTCTGACACACCAGCCAGATACTCCAACTCCATAGACTGAACTCTCACCGAGCTCCTCAGACACAACACCTTCCAGAACTGACTCACACACACAGGACAGCACGCTAAATAGATACAGCCCTGCCCCTTATGATGTCAGCAGGACCCCCCCCCCCCCTGTGTCTATGCCTTCCACACAGTCAGGTGCCTACCTCTATCACTCAAAGCAGGGCTTGGTGAGAGGGGAAAACCCATGGTTACTACTGGCGCCTGCCCTTACAGGGCTTACTCCAGTAGGAGAAGGATAAGTAGCCCGCTCTTTCCTACAGGGGCTACACTCTCCCTCTAGTGGAATCCAATGGTCCCCACTTGGACCTACTTTTAGCAGCACCATCCTGCGCAGAACAAACCTGGGAACACAAACACAAAACATTGCATGGCAGGTTATTTACTTGCGCCAACCACCAGGTGGTGTAACAGTAACAGCACAGTCACTCCCAACGGGGAGAACTCTAATGATAGTGCTTTGGGTCAGGCTTTCGCACCTTCCTCCCATTATGGTCAGTGATCGTTATATAATAAGGCTGTACCAACCCAGACTCTGGCCGTATATCACACTGTGTCATGTATATGCACCTCCCCACACTCCAAGCCCGGACCACATCACTGATAAGGTCTTCATTATGGTAACCCGCCTTACCAAACTTGGTTCTTAAATATTCCTGTACGGCCGCTCGGAGCCAACTGTCTCGGTTCTCTTCAATCTCTCTCATTATGGTTTCAGGCACATAAGGGTATTCGTACCCATGGGACTGTCTAAACCTGAACACTATGGCTCTGTCAGCCCTGCTCAACTTAGGCAGTTTCTTGGGACCCGCCCAGTACCCAAAACTTCGGCTCTACTGGAGCAATATCGTCATACAAAATGCTAGGCCCCTGAAGCATGATGATCCCTTGATCTATCTCTTGAAAACGTTGCTCTAACTCATCCACTACCTCTTGGGGAGTAAAGACACCTACCGCCCACCAATGATCAACTATGTTGTTCTTGATCAACAGGAACCTGGTGCGGACCATACCTTCGTGGTACCCAGTGTACAGGGGTGCCCACCACTTGTCACGGTGCTCGTACTCTGATAAGGGACTACCAGTATCTACCTCTGACTCCGCTTGTGAAGAGACACCGGACGTACCCGCCTTTGTAGGTTGCGAACAATCTCTTCTCCCTTTGGCGTTAAAGTACTTAGTAGGGTTCATTTTGGAAACCACGGTGCTTGCAGTCCCAACCTCAGCCGTAGTATGGGACCCTCCCTCTAGATACAGGAGAAAATGGTAAAGCGTTAGGTATACGAATTACATTTGCATATGGTATCTCCCCATCAGATCCTTTATCACTTAACTCCCAATCCCGAAAGTCCTTGGAATACTTGGGGTATTTTATTGACTTATCCCCACTAGGTCCCGGCGGTAATACTCGTGACGGGGCAGTGGCCGGGGCAAGGGTGCTAGGGACTGGGGCAATGTCCAGTTCCATGTCCAGAAAGCGGGTAATCCCGCGACCAGTGGGCAGTTTCTTGCTGGCCCTCTCTGCTGAGCCCCGCGATCCTCTGGAAGGACCTTGGCTACGCAGGGTGGCCATGGCAGCGGCCATTGCTGCTCTCCTCGGGGAGAACAACGGTCCCGGGCCTCTCTTCCAGTCGGACCCGGAAGTGATGTCATCGCTGCCGCCCGCGGAATCTCCATCCGCTCCGTGGTCATGCACCGGAAGTGCGTCAAAGACCGGAAGGGGCGGTGGTGGATCATCCGGTCCGCGCATGGGTAAGTAGGCCGCACGCCTCTCCTTCTCGTCCTCTGCAGGTTCCATCTTCGCCTGGCGGGAGTAAGGGGGTGGTGGAGTCTCCTTACCTCTCCGCTGCAGGCTGATGTACTCGGGTCCCTCTGGATCCGCCTCCGACGCCGTCTCCGCTGCACTGGGAGTCACCACGGCCGTGGGACTTCTACGGGCCTCAGGCCGCACCAGCGCTCGCCGTCAGGAGGTGCCCGGACTCGTCTGCTCCCTCTCTCCGGGAAGTGGACTGCTATCTTTGTTACAGCTGGGGTGGTTCGACCGTAGGCGCATCGCCACCAATGTGACGCCATCTTCTTCCTCCGAAGACGACTTGCTCGGATCTTCTGCTAGGGAGTCACCTGGGTCTTTTGCGGCCCCACCAGTGGGTAGTGGTACGAAACGGCCCGCTCCGGTACCTCCACTGTGGTCGCGCTCTTCTCCGCCGGATCTTCGCTTGGCTCTGTAGTTGGCTGGGCCTTGGTTCCCACCTCAGTAGTAGTACAGGGAACTAGGGCAGCCTCGTCGGTCGTCTCCGCCACCTCCGTTAATGTTCCTGGAGAGGCATCCCGAGGGGTCTTGATCATTGGCCATGGCTCAGTAGGCCACAGGTAGAACGTGCCACATTGAGGGCATCGTGCCTTCGTGCTTGGGGCCGGTCCGGGTGTCCTGCAGTGTATGCACAGGCACCAGAGGTACTCTCGGCCGTCGAGTTCCACTACCAGGAAGCCTCCTGGGAGCTAGAACGTGGTCATGCTTAGCTCGGACATTATTGACTCAGGGGTGGAACAGTTCAATTTGTTAGCTCCTTGCTCCTCGAATGCCAGGCTGAAGTGAAGTTCCTCACTCTCACTTCCTGTCCCTCCCTTCGCTGGGGAGGATCCTTCTGATTGGCTCTCCTTGTGCCCCCTCCCTCTGGTGGAAACAAGAGGAGGGGCACTCCTTCTTTCAGTGTGAAGGGACCTTGTCTGTTGGCCAGTCACAAGCACAGGTGGGTGGGCTTTTGGCTTTCGCGCCACTCCGCTCCTCTTGCAGGGGATCTGGGTTTGGCGCCAAACCCCTGCACATCTCCCTCCACATTTCTCTCACAGTCTCTTTGCACGATTCACGTGCGTGCTCCAGGATTGGCAGGAATCGCCATTTTAGCTCGGCTGCTAACTGCTGGGCCGTGGATGGCGCTGCGGTCGCCATTTTGGACTCTTTCTTGCTCCGCGGAGCACATGCAGTGACGTCCGCCATCTTTGATGAGCCCACCAAATGTATATCACTGCTATTCTCAGTGTCTAGTGCAAAACTCGTTCCTAGACACTGACTATACTCACTGACACTCTCTGATGTTCTCTGCATGCTATCTGACCGTTGCCCACTAGTATGATGTTGGCATACCCCAGGCTAGGCAGAACTCTCTCTCTGTGCACCGCACTCGCTGACGGTTCCTACAAGTACTCTGTGGTGTGTTTTATGTGGGTGATGGCTAGTGTACCGGGCATCTCCCTAAGTACGGGCATCTCCCACTTTTGGCCACTCATAGTGCGGGCCCTGGGCCATGGTCCCTGGACAAGTTAACAGGCTAACCCCCCCAGTTGCCTCACACTACCTGCCTCAAGGGACTAGGACAGCAATAGCCTCACACCCATCTTACAACACCCTCTTAGGGCACCCAGGGCGTACTGTGCGTGAATCCACGCTCCCCTGACTACCCCTGGTATTACATGCCCTGCTCTCTCCAGTACTTGCAAGGAAGGTGCACTTCATTCTTCCCGCTCTGCCTTGCTGAAAGCCTGTCCTGTTCTGGATCTCAGCAGCTCGCCTCCAAATGTAGCCCATGTTCTCCCCCCCCCCCCCCCCCCAGACACAGATCGTGCCTCTAGGGTGTATTGAGGGCTGGCTACATGTGTATGGTGGTGCATACCTTCTTGTAACAGGAGGGCCTGAGTCTCCCGCGTTGGTGTGGGGGATTACAGGACCAGGCTTCTGGGGTATATGCCTCCATTCTTTAGTGGTTGTGGTACAGCGCCTCCATTCTCCGGCAAAACCTAAGGAATAGGTTGGAATCTTCCCAGAGAAAGCCCTGGTCCCAGGACGAGAGATTCCAATCTCACACAGTCTTATATAAAACAGCAGCAAGTCTTTATTGTCCTTTAGCAATGATACAACGCACTTATGCCCAGCAGCACACAGCAGTTCATATATCAGCCGTGTACTCCAATTGTATACAGGGGTCTTCCCTCCTCTCCTCTCCTCCAAGTTGTATCCTAGCAGGATGGGCTGTAGGGGGCCATCAATACCCCTTGCACCCACCCCAAGAGTAGATCCTCTGGGTGAGGCTGGATGTTCTCCCCCTCACCCCCTGAGCAGGGTGAGGGGCATTGGTCCACCTCTATAGTTCTGTCCGCTCTACTCAGAGGGGCTCTGAGTATTTCTTCCAAGCACCGTTCTCACTCTAAGCATGGCTTCTCCTGTCACCATACAGAACTACCACTCTGCTCTCCAGATTCTGACACACCAGCCAGACACTCCAACTCCACAGACTGAACTCTCACCGACTCCTCAGACTCAACACCATCCAGAACTGACTCACACACACACAGGACTGCCCACTAAATAGATACAGCCCTGCCCCTTATGATGTCAGCAGGACCCCCCCCACCCCCCCCCCCCCGCCCCCCTGTGTCTATGCCTTCCACACAGTCAGGAGCCTACCTCTATCACTCAAAGCAGGGCTTGTGGGAGGGGAAAACCCATGGTTACTACTGGCGCCTGCCCTTACCAGGGCTTACTCCAGTAGGAGAAGGAGAAGTAGCCCGCTCATTCCAACAGGGGCTACACATGTATCAAAACAGTTCTTTTGCCAAAAAAAAAAACCACATATGAATCTAGAATTATCTTTTGTTTTACTTATAAGTGGGAACGCTGTAAAGCAATTACTATTACACAAAAGTGTTTGCATTTCAGCAGCCGATTATAAGGCTAACCTTCTGATTGAAAAGTGAATTCCAAGTGCAAAATGGTAAACAAATAATTTTCATTTAACGTTAATTTATGGTTATTAATGCTAGACTAAGGAGCATACAATTATGTAAGAAATCACTGCTGTGAGATTGAATTCTCTTGACTGATTGCCAAACAGAATACATAAACAACATTAAAAAGGATGTGAGTTGCAAAAAAATGTTTTAGGATAGAGAAACGATATAGGGAAAGAATAATGACATAAGCTCTTATTTACTATGCAGTGTTATGCCATAACATGACGAGAAGATAGGATGGCGGTGCACAGCCGAAAAAATCGCCAAGGATTGGAATTCCAAGCAGTGGAAATTATTTATTGGCACATATATGACAGGATAAAAAACATTCTAAAGCGCCGTTGTGCGCGAAATGCCAATGCGCCAATAAATCTCTTTCACTGCTCTGAATTCCAACCCTTGGTGATTTTTTTCGGCTGTGCACCACCATCCCGTCTTCTCGTCTGTATTCCGTCTACCGGCAGGAGCACACCGAACCCAGTCCACATCGGAAGAGACCCCGTACCTCTGTCATTCTCACTGAGATCACATCATGCTATGCTTACTGTGACCGGAGATTGTGAGTACACTACTGTAGGTCTTTACATATGGGAACAGACCTTTTTCCTCCCGCAGTCGCAACATATCTTCAAGACATTATACTGGTACAATCTATCAGAGGTATCACTAACCGGGACTGTCATTGTATTTCTTCATCTGAACACAGTTTACATTTTCTTACAACACCTACAGTATTCATGCCCACTGCTGATTTACTGCTCACTAGGTTTTTTCAAGCACTGTTTTTCCAAATACCTCTGCTCTCTGCCATAAAATAACTTCCAGTCGGCATTGGCCATTAAGTGTTGTCTGGCACTATAATGTGTCTTATGACATTGCACCACTAAGTAAACATGGGCTATAGGGACCTATTAACTAAACTTCGATAAGTTAAGTGCATTGCCGAGCAGGTTTGCATGTTCTTACCGCACTATAAGAAATGTGTGTGAAAACAGTATTCACTGAGAAAAATCACATCACACTACTTTGTATGTTTAGTTTTTTCCAAATACTTATCGCACTACTTGTGTTTTCTTAAACTGCAGTCTGAAAGAGCTACATCTCCCTGCACAGCTCTTACAGACGATCATGCAGTTTAAATGTTAATTTTAATAACAGAGAATTGTAGCAGGGGGCCTCCTGAGCTGAACCGCATTCATTTCAGCTTCGGGACCCCAGTTCAATGTTTCAGCTCCTCTGTGAATGTCAGACAAAAGTGAAGTTCCTCGCTCTCACTTCCTGTCCCTCCCTTCTCCGGAGTGGACGCTTCTGATTGGCTCTCCTTGTGCCCGCTTCCTCTGGTGGAAACAAGAGGAGGGGCACTCCTTCGCTCAGTGTGACGTGGCCTTGTCTGTCGGCCAGTCACAGCACAGGTGGGTGGGCTTTCGGCTTTCGCGCGACTCCGCTCCTTTTGCAGGGGTTCTGGGTTTTGGTGCCAAACCCTTGCTCATCTCCCGCCACATTTCTCTAACAGTCTCTTTGCACGCTTCACGTGCGCGATCCAGGATTGGCAGGAGTCACCATTTTGGTTCGGCTGCTAACTGCTGGGCCGTGGATGGCGCTGCTGTCGCCATTTTTAACTCTTTTTTGCTCCGCGGAGCACATGTAGTGATGGCCGCCATCTTTAATGAGCCCTCCAAATGTTTAATTTAACTATTCTCAGTGTCTAGTGCATAACTCGTTCCTAGACACTGACTATCCTCAGGCTGCTCACTGAATGCTCTCTGCATGCTCTCTGATTGCTTTGCCCACTGATATGATGTGGCATACCCCAGGCAAGGCAGAACTCTTTCGCTGTGCACCGCACTCGCTGACGATTCCTGCAAGTACTCTGTGGTGTGTTTTATGTGGGTGCTGGCTAGTGTACCAGGCATCTCCCTAAGTACGGGCATCTCCTACTTTTGGCCACTCATAGTGCAGGCCCTGGGCCATGGTCCCTTGACAAGTTAACAGACTAACCCCCCCCAGTTGCCTCACACTATCTGCCTCACGGGACTAGGACAGCTCCACACCCATCTTACAACACCCTCTTAGGGCACCCAGGGCGTACTGTGCGAGAGTCCACGCTCCACTGACTACCCCTGGTATGCATATACAGTATGCCCTACTCTCTCCAGTACTTGCATGGAAGGTGCACTTTACACTTCCAGCTCTGCTTCGCTGAAAGTCTGTCCTGTTCTGGATCTCAGCAGCTCGCCTCCAAATGTAACCCATGTTCCCCCCCCCCCCCCCCCGGTCGCAGACTGGACCCCTAGGGTGTAGAGAGGGCTGGCTACGTGTACTATGGTGGTGCGTACCTGTGAGGAACAGGAGGGCCTGAGTCTCCCGCGATGGTATAGGGGATAACAGGGACAGGCTTCTGGGGTATATGCCTCCATCTTCTTAGCAATAACGGTGCAGCGCCTCCATCTCTGGCGAGCCCTGTAGGGGTAGGGTGAAATCCTCCCAGAGAAGCCCTGGTCTCAGGGCTAGAGATTTCAGTCTCACACACAAGTCTTTGATAAAAGCTGCAATGTCTCTTTATTCTCTCTGTAGCAGCACACAGCAGCAGTTCATACACAGCAGCAGTTCATGTACAGTGTACAGGGTCTTGTCCTCCTCTCCTTCTCCTCCAGGCTGTACCCCTGCAGGATGGGCTGTATGGGGCTTCAATACCCCTGACACCCACCCCAAGGTTATACCCTCTGGGTGAGGCAAGATCCCCCCCTCACCCCCTGAGCAGGGTGAGGGGCATTGGTCCACCGCACTATAGTGCTATCAGATCTAAACAGGCTGGTCTTTAGCTTCTCCTCCTAGCACAGGTATCACTCTAATCATGACCTCTCAGGTCAGTCACTCCAGCACTCTCAGCTCCCAGGACATCTACCACCCCACTACAATCCCTGACTGATATCATCCAGTTTCTTGAATCAATTTCTTCACTGAATGTTAAGAGTGAGCTGTTAGTTCTTGGGGATTTCAACTCCAATTGTCTTGAAAGTAAAAACAACAAAATCAAGATACAACTCAAGTCACTTAACCTAACGCAACTCATTTCCAAACCCACACGAACAAACCTGAAATGTCACAACCATTCCTTGCTAAACTGGATCCTATTCTCTAGACCATATTTGAAAGTCCAGAAAGGGTTCTGCCCCTGCCCCAGTACCATAACCAGTATGGTCCAAGCAACTCCAAAAATTAGATAAACCTACATTCCCAACTACTGCACATGATTGAGTCGAACATCTACATACAGCCAACCCCTTGCATCAACAATGGGTTGCTGCCACCAAATTTTCAGCCCGTGTATAATCAAAGTAAATATTAGTTGACACAAGTTTACATGCAATACTGTACAGTAGAACTGTCATTCCAAAATGACCCGTATTTGCGTTTCACAGACCACGCATGCACCTACATTAAAAGACCTGGATATGCATTCTTTCGACCACACAAGTGCCTACATTAAAAAAGTGTTCCATAGACCATGCATATGCATAATGTACTGTTATTATTTCTGGTTTATTAATAGGGTAGAGCAGTGGTTCCCAAACTTTTTCGGTTCAAGGCTCCCCAAGGTGATCAGCATTTTTCCGCGGCGCCCAAAGTAAAAACAAAGGTGTATATACATACCTAACAGTTGCAGTGCGCAGTTGGTGTCTCTCTCAGACACTCTCACACACTCTCACTCTCTCTCACACACTCTCACTCTCTCTCTCAGACCTCACTCTCTCTCTCAGACCTAACTCTCTCTCTCAGACCTCACTCTCTCTCTCAGACCTCACACTCTCCCTCAGACCTCACTCTCTCCCTCAGACCTCACTCTCTCCCTCACTCTCTCTCTCTCCCTCACTTTCTCTCTCCCTCACTCTCTCTCTCTCTCTCTGACCTCACTCTCTCTCTCCCTCAGACCTCACTCTCTCTCCCTCAGACCTCACTCTCTCTCTCTCTCTCCCTCAGACCTCACTCTCTCTCTCTCTCTCTCTCTCTCTCCCCCTCCGACCTCACTCTCTCTCTCTCCCTCAGACCTCACTCTCTCTCAGACCTCTCTCTCTCAGACCTCTCTCTCTCAGACCTCTCTCTCTCTCAGACCTCTCTCTCTCTCTCAGACCTCTCTCTCTCTCTCAGACCTCTCTCTCAGTCTCTCAGACCTCTCTCTCTCAGACCTCTCTCTCTCAGACCTCTCTCTCTCTCTCTCAGACCTCTCTCTCTCAGACCTCTCTCTCCCTCTCTCTCAGACCTCTCTCTCTCTCAGACCTCTCTCTCTCTCTCTCAGACCTCTCTCTCTCAGACCTCTCTCTCTCTCAGACCTCTCTCTCAGACCTCTCTCTCAGACCTCTCTCTCTCTCTCTCAGGCCTCTCTCTCTCAGACCTTTCTCTCTCACAGACCTCTCTCTCTCTCTCAGACCTCTCTCTCAGACCTCTCTCTCTCAGACCTCTCTCTCTCTCTGTCTCTCAGACCTCTCTCTCAGACGTCTCTCTCTCTCAGACCTCTCTCTCTCTCAGACCTCTCTCTCTTAGACCTCTCTCTCAGACCTCTCTCTCTCTTTCTCTCTCAGACCTCTCTCTCTCAGACCTCTCTCTCTCAGACCTCTCTCTCTCTCAGACCTCTCTCTCTCTCAGACCTCTCTCTCTCTCTCTCTCAGACCTCTCTCTCTCTCAGACCTCTCTCCCTCTCTCTCAGACCTCTCTCTCTCTCAGACCTCTCTCTCTCTCTCTCAGACCTCTCTCTCTCTCTCTCTCTCTCAGGCCTCTCTCTCTCTCAGACCTCTCTCTCTCTCAGACCTCTCTCTGTCTCGCTCACAGACCTCTCTCTCTCTCTCTCAGACCTCTCTCTCTCAGACCTCTCTCTCTCAGACCTCTCTCTCTCTCTCAGACCTCTCTCTCTCTCTCAGACCTCTCTCTCTCTCTCAGACCTCTCTCTCCCTCTCTCTCAGACCTCTCTCTCTCTCAGACCTCTCTCTCTCTCTCTCAGACCTCTCTCTCTCAGACCTCTCTCTCTCTCAGACCTCTCTCTCTCTCTCTCAGGCCTCTCTCTCTCAGACCTCTCTCTCTCTCAGACCTCACTCTCTCTCTCTCCCTCACTTTCTCTCTCCCTCACTCTCTCTCTCTCTCCCTCACTCTCTCTCTCCCTCAGACCTCACTCTCTCTCCCTCAGACCTCATTCTCTCTCTCTCTCTCCCTCAGACCTCACTCTCTCTCTCTCTCTCTCTCTCCCCCTCCGACCTCACTCTCTCTCTCTCCCTCAGACCTCACTCTCTCTCAGACCTCTCTCTGTCAGACCTCTCTCTCTCAGACCTCTCTCTCAGACCTCTCTCTCTCTCAGACCTCTCTCTCTCTCTCAGACCTCTCTCTCAGTCTCTCAGACCTCTCTCTCTCAGACCTCTCTCTCTCTCTCAGACCTCTCTCTCTCTCTCTCTCTCAGACCTCTCTCTCCCTCTCTCTCAGACCTCTCTCTCTCTCAGACCTCTCTCTCCCTCTCTCTCAGACCTCTCTCTCTCTCAGACCTCTCTCTCTCTCTCTCAGACCTCTCTCTCTCAGACCTCTCTCTCTCTCTCTCAGGCCTCTCTCTGCCTCGCTCACAGACCTCTCTCTCTCTCTCAGACCTCTCTCTCTCTCAGACCTCTCTCTCTCAGACCTCTCCCTCTCTGTCTCTCAGACCTCTCTCTCTCTCAGACGTCTCTCTCTCTCAGACCTCTCTCTCTCTCAGACCTCTCTCTCTTAGACCTCTCTCTCTCTCAGACCTCTCTCTCTCTTTCTCTCTCAGACCTTTCTCCCTCTCTCTCAGACCTCTCTCTCTCTCAGACCTCTCTCTCTCTCTCAGACCTCTCTCTCTCTCTCAGGCCTCTCTCTCTCTCAGACCTCTCTCTCTCTCAGACCTCTCTCTGTCTCGCTCACAGACCTCTCTCTCTCTCTCTGACCTCTCTCTCTCAGACCTCTCTCTCTCAGACCTCTCTCTCTCAGACCTCTCTCTCTCTCTCAGACCTCTCTCTCTCTCAGACCTCTCTCTCCCTCTCTCTCAGACCTCTCTCTCTCTCAGACCTCTCTCTCTCTCAGACCTCTCTCTCTCTCTCTCAGACCTCTCTCTCTCAGACCTCTCTCTCTCTCTCAGACCTCTCTCTCTCTCAGGCCTCTCTCTCTCAGACCTCTCTCTCTCTCAGACCTCTCTCTGCCTCGCTCACAGACCTCTCTCTCTCTCTCAGACCTCTCTCTCTCTCTCAGACTTCTCTCTCTCAGACCTCTCTCTCTCTCTGTCTCTCAGACCTCTCTCTCTCTCTCAGACCTCTCTCTCTCAGACCTCTCTCTCTCTCTCTCAGACCTCTCTCTCAGACCTCTCTCTCTCTCTCAGACATCTCTCTCTCTCTCTCTCAGACCTCTCTCTCTCTCAGACCTCTCTCTCTCTCAGACCTCTCTCTCTCTCAGACCTCTCTCTCTCTCTCTCAGACCTCTCTCTCTCTCTCAGACCTCTCTCCCTCTCTCTCAGACCTCTCTCTCGCTCTCTCAGACCTCTCTCTCTCTCTCAGACCTCTCTCTCTCTCAGACCTCTCTCTCTCTCTCTCAGACCTCTCTCTCTCTCTCTCAGGCCTCTCTCTCTCTCAGACCTCTCTCTCTCTCAGACCTCTCTCTCTCTCAGACCTCTCTCTGTCTCGCTCACAGACCTCTCTCTCTCTCTCAGACCTCTCTCTCTCCCAGACCTCTCTCTCTCTCAAACCTCTCTCTCTGTCTCTCAGACCTCTCTCTCTCTCAGACGTCTCTCTCTCTCTCAGACGTCTCTCTCTCTCTCTCAGACCTCTCTCTCTCTCAGACCTCTCTCTCTCTTTCTCTCTCAGACCTCTCTCTCAGACCTCTCTCTCTCTCAGACCTCTCTCTCTCAGACCTCTCTCTCTCTCAGACCTCTCTCTCTCTCTCTCAGACCTCTCTCTCTCGCTCTCTCAGACCTCTCTCCCTCTCTCTCAGACCTCTCTCTCTCTCAGACCTCTCTCTCTCTCTCAGACCTCTCTCTCTCTCAGACCTCTCTCTCTCTCTCTCAGACCTCTCTCTCTCTCTCTCTCTCAGGCCTCTCTCTCAGACCTCTCTCTCTCTCAGACCTCTCTCTCTCTCAGGCCTCTCTCTCTCTCTCAGACCTCTCTCTCTCTCAGACCTCTCTCTCTCTCTCTCTGAGCCCTCTCTCTCTCTCTCTCTCTCTCTCTCTCTCAGACCTCTCTCTCTCAGACCTCTCTCCCTCTCTGACCTCTCTCTCTCTCTGACCTCTCTCTCTGGCCTCTCTCTCTCTGACCTCTCTCTCAGACCTCTCTCTCTCTCAGACCTCTCTCTCTCAGACCTCTCTCTCTCTCTGACCTCTCTCTCTCTCTCTCTGACCTCTCTCTCTCTGACCTCTCTCTCTCTCAGACCTCTCTCTCTCTCAGACCTCTCTCTCTCTCAGACCTCTCTCTCTCTCAGACCTCTCTCGCTCTCTCTCTCTCTCTCTCTCTCTCTCAGACCTCTCTCTCTCTCAGACCTCTCTCTCTCAGACCTTTCTCTCTCTCTCTCTCTCTCTCTCTCTCAGACCTCACTTTCTCTCAGACCTTACTCTCTCTCAGACCTCACTCTCTCTCAGACTTCACTCTCTCTCAGGCCTCACTCTCTCTCAGGCCTCACTCCTCTCTCAGGCCTCATTCTCTCTCTCTCAGGCCTCACTCTCTCTCAGACCTTACTCTCTCTCTCAGACCTCACTCTCTCTCTCAGACCTCACTCTCTCTCTCAGACCTCACTCTCTCTCTCAGACCTCACTCTCTCTCTCTCAGACCTCACTCTCTCTCTCTCTCTCTCTGACCTCAATCTCTCTCTCTCTGACCTCACTCTCTCTCTCTCTCTGACCTCACTCTCTCTCTCTCTGACCTCACTCTCTCTCACAGACAGACACTCTCTCTCTCACAGACAGACACTCTCTCTCACAGACAGACACTCTCTCTCTCGCAGACAGACACTCTCTCTCGCAGACAAACACTCTCTCTCGCAGACAGACACACACTCTCTCTCTCAGACCTCTCTCTCTCTGACCTTCTCTCAGACCTCTCTCTCTCTCAGACCTCTCTCTCTCAGACCTCTCTCTCTCAGACCTCTCTCTCTCAGACCTCTCTCTCTCTCAGACCTCTCTCTCTCTCTCTCAGACCTCTCTCTCTCTCTCTCAGACCTCTCTCTCTCTCTCAGACCTCTCTCTCTCTCTCTCTCTGACCTCTCTCTCTCTCTCTCAGACCTCTCTATCTCTCTCTCTCTCTCTCTCAGACCTCTCTCTCTCTCAGACCTCTCTCTCTCAGACCTTTTTCTCTCTCTCTCTCTCTCAGACCTCACTCTCTCTCAGACCTCACTCTCTCTCAGACTTCACTCTCTCTCAGGCCTCACTCTCTCTCAGGCCTCACTCTCTCTCAGGCCTCACTCTCTCTCTCTCAGGCCTCACTCTCTCTCTCTCAGACCTCACTCTCTCTCTCAGACCTCACTCTCTCTCTCAGACCTCACTCTCTCTCTCTCAGACCTCACTCTCTCTCTCTCTCTGACCTCACTCTCTCTCTCTCTCTGACCTCATTCTCTCTCTCTCTCTGACCTCACTCTCTCTCTCTCTCTCTCTGACCTCTCTCTCTCTCACAGACAGACACTCTCTCTCTCACAGACAGACACTCTCTCTCACAGACAGACACTCTCTCTCTCAGACAGACACTCTCTCTCGCAGACAAACACTCTCTCTCGCAGACAGACACACTCTCTCTCTCTCGCAGACAGACACTCTCTCTCTCTCGCAGACAGACACTCTCTCTCTCTTGCAGACAGATACTCTCTCTCTCACAGACAGACACTCTCTCTCTCTCTCTCGCAGACAGGCACTCTCTCTCTCTCTCGCAGACAGACACTCTCTCTCTCACAGACTCTCTCGCAGACACTCTCTCTCTCGCAGACAGACACTCTCTCTCTCTCTCACAGACAGACACTCTCTCTCTCTCGCAAACAGACACTCTCTCTATCTCTCGCAGACAGACACTCTCTCTCTCTCTCGCAGACAGACACTCTCTCTCGCAGACAGACACTCTCTCTCTCTCTCGCAGACAGACACTCTCTCTCGCAGACAGACACTCTCTCTCGCAGACAGACACCCTCTCTCTCAGACAGAGGGGAGTGGAGGAGGGGAGAGGAAAGGCAGGAAATCCGTGCAGGCCGCTCCCTGCACACACACACACACACACACACACAAATAAATACACACACACAAATAAATACACACACACACACACAAATAACTAAATACACACACACACAAATAAATACACACACACACACACACACAAATAAATACACACACACACACACAAATAAATACACACACACACAAATAAATACACACAAATAAATACACACACACAAATACACACACATAAATAAATACACACAAATAAATACACACACACAAATAAATACACACACACAAATAAATACACACACACACACACAAATAAATACACACACACACACACAAATAAATACACACACACACACAAATAAATACACACACACAAATAAATACACACAAATAATACACACACACAAATAAATACACACACACAGATAAATACACACACACAAATAAATACACACACACACACACACATACACACACACACAAATAAATACACACACACACACACACAAATAAATAAATACACACACACACACACAAATAAATATACACACACACACACACACAAATAAATATACACACACACACAAATAAATACACACACACAAATAAATACACACACACACAAATAAATATACACACACACACACAAATAAATATACACACACACACAAATAAATATATACACACACACACAAATAAATACACACACACACAAATAAATACACACACACATAAATAAATACACACACACCCACAAATAAACACACACACACACAAATAAATACACACATACACACAAATAAATATACACACACACACACACAAATAAATACACACACACACAGATACACACATTGAAGAGCAGTGGAGAGCAGAGGCAGCGACGGATGTGAGGGGGGGTTTGGGGGGAGGAGGTCCGTGCAGGCAGCTCCCTGCACACAGTCACAGGGCAGGCAAATGTACAACTCTCCCCTCCCCCTCCCTTCTCCTATCACCCCCCTACCTTCTCCTATCACCCGGGGCAGAAGGGGACGGGACTCCGCGCAGACAGAGGAGCAGGAGCAGGAAGGCAGACACACACACTCACCGTGTGCTCTGCACAAAGCCCCGCCCCGGCTTCCTCTCTGCCTGCAGCCAATCCCCTGCGGCCCGGCCGGCATGAAGGAGGGATGGTGGGGAGTGATGATCGGAGGGATGGTGGGGAGGATAATTGCGGCGCCCCTCTAGGCAAGCCGCGGCGCACCAGGGCGCCGAGGCGTACAGATTGGGAACCGCTGGGGTAGAGTAGATAATCTCACAACTATTTTACAGAATTCAAGCCGGTAAATCGAGAGCCAAAAGAGGATGTCGATGGAAGTCTAAAAACTATTAACATTTTCAACCTTTATAATACTGTAGAGATGTTTTATTTTTATTATAGTGGGCACATATTGGGAACATAGAGACATACAGTATACATTATAATAAACTAATGTTTTGAACGTTTTTTATATTTGATATTTTATATTTAATTCCCTTGCAAATGCAATGCACTGTGACTCGTTGTAATACAAGGGTTTCTACTTTTGTATATTTTTTTTCCTTGTACTCCCCCTCTAGTGGATGAACGGTAATAAAATCCAAAGGCCCAGATCCACAAAAGGGTGCTAAGCTTTAGCACATCTTTAAAGCAGAGCCTGGTTCAATTCCCGGTGTCGTCTCCTTGTCACTTTATCTCCTTGTGCCTCAGGCACCAAAAACATAGATTGTAAGCTCTGTGCCTGCAAAAATGTCTCTGTAAAGCGATACGTAAAACTAGCAGCGCTATATAAGAACATGCTATTATTATTATTAATCCAATTCATATGATATGAATTGGAGTAAAGTAACGCATAACACCATTTTGCAGATCTAGGCCAATGTATGCTCTCCTAAAGCATCTTTTAAAACTTGTTAATAACCATTATATATAATTCAATCTGGTTAAAGGCTTAATTTAAAAAAATATTCAGTTTTATACCATAATAATTAAATTCCATAATCATGAAACAAATTTAAATAGGGCCCCCTGAGATATGATCTTAATATTGTCGGAGCGAGATATAGATTTCAATGCCTGATGTTCTGCCTACAGCAACTAATTGTTACAATAATCAGTTCATTTAGATTCATTCTACCGATTAAGGTATTAATAATGCAATTGTTTCATTGTGTGATAGGTTGATAATAATAAATTATAAAGAAAAGGTCTCTAACAAAATTGCTCCACTGGCTCTTAGAAAATGAGCTATAGTTTTAGACGTGTCATGAATTCCAAGGGTGGCAGCAATGATTGGGATAAAAAAAAAACAATACAAAATTATTCTATACTGACAGCTAATCACTAAAATTATTATCCTCCCTCAAAAAACAGCAAACAAGAACAAAGAACACAAGCTGTAGTCATCTTAAAAACAAAAACTGTGTCAGTAGTAATCATTCAAAATTGTCTGTGTAAGGTGGCACTGGTAATGAAAACAAAAATGTAATTATTTTACAGTACTTCTCAGTTTGATTTTAATTGGAAACACGTGTATTTCGGTAGAAAAATGTGGTATACAATAAACTATACATTTATTTCATATTGATTTTTAGACATTATTTTTCACACTATTACATGTACAGGGCTGCATATAGAAATGTTCTTGCTGGGGGTATGAAGAATACTGGGTGGAAGAAGGGCTGGATAGGGGTGGCTCTTAAAGCTGAGGTACAGTAAAAGAGATCCAGCACTTATAGGATAAGATAAAGGGAGGCAATATCTGTGATCAATTCAGAAAGCTATCCAAATCCGGCATATCAGCAGTGATTTTTGTATAGTAGGTTGTGATACAGTAGGTGGTAAAATATCACAGGAAACATCAGAAAAGATAGTACTATTACTTTAAGTGTAGCAGGACACATATTGTAGAAGTAAAACATACAGTACATTGTATGCAAAAACGAAACAATCTGATGCCTTGTTTTAACCAGCACATTGAAAGAAACGTATTATACTCAAGATGCTCAGAAACAAATGGTAGAGAAACAAAAAAGAAAGCACAAAAACTATCATGGTGCAGTATATCAAAATAAAATGTATTGAATACTATGATGAGATATGTACCTATAAAATCAAGGAATATAAAAGCAGTGGGTTTATAAACCGTAATGGCCAGGTCAAAGCCACGATTCATCGCTTCACGATCCAGATAAAACCTGATGAAGCGGCCCCTCAGCGTCGAAACGCGTTGGATGTTTGGTGCTGTTTGAAACTGTACTGATTAATATTTGCGTTAGTCTCCTTCACTTATGCGGACTTGCTTTTTTTTAGAATTGCCGGTTCGGGGGCGCTGACGTCACTTGAGCTAGATCATTGGAGGTGCGTCGGTGGCTTGGAGATTCCCTCGGCACGGGTGAGCAGCTCCGTCACTCGGCGAGTGAGCGAGTGGAGATTTTCTCTCAGAGGAGATGTGAACAGCCCCCCATGGAGGACCCAGTCCAGAGAGGGAAACCCATACGGCTGCCGTGGACGACCTCCACCATTCAGGGAAGACATTCCCGGTTATTCACCAACTACCCAGTTGATCTGGACCGTGAAGTGACGAATTGTAGTTTCGACCTAGCAGTTACGTTTTTTAACTCACTGCTTTTATATTCCTTGATTTTGTACGTACAATAATCCCTAGTATTCAATACATTTTATTTGTTGCTATACTGCACCATTAGAGGTTTTGCTCTTTCTTTTTTGTCTCCTAGATCTGGATGCCCTGTCATCTTATTGTGTTACAGGAGCAGACGTATTCCCCAGGGGAAGTTTTTTTGTCACTATATTACTACACATAGTTTGATTGATGTTGTCACTTTCATGCCTATAACATTGCACCTTAATAGTATTTTTATTCTATTACACATTGGTTGTTATTTTGAATTTGTATATTCACTTTATATATACAGCTCAACCCCTTTATAACGCTGTGCTTGGGGTCCAAAAAATCACATCACGTTATAAGCGGATCACATTAGAAATAATGTATGCATTGCACAATAAAGTATTTAAGATACCAATAATCCTGTTGTAAAGTATTCATAAATATGAAAATTGGGAGCCACACTTGCATCACGTTATAAGCGGATTTGCGTTGTAACGGATCGCATTATAACGGGGTTGAGCTATATATCACTTGTGTTTTTCAGTATGGTAGTAACTAATTTTCAAATTAAAGGTAATTAGAGACGTATTAGACATTTGCTTTCTCACAAAAATAAGCCAAATTATCCCTGTACACTGACTAATGTGTTTCAAACTAGAAGCAGCAAATATCCTGTAGGTGATACAGTACATGCAGCGGTGAAGACAGACTTGTTTTGGGGAAAATAATGTATGCTTTCATTCAGCCACTTTTCAGCAACATAAAGTATAGGCTTTTCCTAACCCAAGTTCTGCCCCATAAAGTATAGGCTTTTCCTAACCCAAGTTCTGCCCCATAAAGTATAGGCTTTTCCTAACCCAAGTTCTGCCCCATAAAGTATAGGCTTTTCCTAACCCAAGTTCTGCCCCATAAAGTATAGGCTTTTCCTAACCCAAGTTCTGCCCCATAAAGTATAGGCTTTTCCTAACCCAAGTTCTGCCCCATAAAGTATAGGCTTTTCTTAACCCAAGTTCTGCCCCATAAAGTATAGGCTTTTCCTAACCAAAGTTCTGCCCCATAAAGTATAGGCTTTTCCAAACCCAAGTTCTGCCCCATAAAGTATAGGCTTTTCTTAACCCAAGTTCTGCCCCATAAAGTATAGGCTTTTCCTAACCAAAGTTCTGCCCCATAAAGTATAGGCTTTTCTTAACCCAAGTTCTGCCCCATAAAGTATAGGCATTTCCTAACCCAAGTTCTGCCCCATAAAGTATAGGCTTTTCCTAACCCAAGTTCTGCCCCATAAAGTATAGGCTTTTGTAGGTCAAAGTTCAATTTCCCCAGTGTATGAAAGTCCATTTAAGTTTATATATGTCTATATAGATAAATGATGTCCCTTGGCCTCAAGGACAAGGAGATATGACCCACACACCCTGGTGTCCCTTGGGGGTCAAGGACACGCACATGTGTTCTGTACACAGACTATAGAGAGGCAGGGAAACAGTTCACTTTTCTGCCTTTTGAACACCTTTCAAGACCCAGCTGGGCTCGCTAGTAGTCCTGCCTTCCTCCAGGCAGGGATTAACCGCTGCCTGGCCAACACCCAAAAGCTTTATCTATTGTAAACAGACTTGCTCCAATTACACATTCCAATTGGCTACTAATACTATTCATATTCTTCTTCTTAATTGTCAAGCATTAGGGCATTCTACAGTAACGTACTGTATGTCAGGTTTGTTGCACACTGTCCTCTGCATTGCTAGAGTTGTTTGCTCTGTCTGTAATACTTTCCGGATATAAGATGTACAGTATTTATTCCAGTTAATATTATTAAAAAATAAGTGCAAATAGACGTCAGTAGTACCGCAGGTTATACCCTTACATACAGACTTACAAAACATATTTTCAGAGTAAATGTTTAGGAGAAATAGGCCCAGATTTACAGTCATGCTCAGCTCTGAGGCAAGCATATGGACTTTAAGTAGATGCCTTAAGGCTTTCGCACGGTTTAGTAAATATTGCTTACCGGGACATTCTCAAGAGTAGGTTAACCTAAGGAAGATTAAAGAACGTAGATACAACATAGACAATAAACATAGTATAAACATAAGTAATCTGAGTCCAACATAATGATGAGTACCAAAATAATTTTGGCACAGTTACATTTTATGAACAGAATTGGAACATTAGCACATCATTATTCCACCAAAATGCATCCTTAACTTGCATGAACTATGTAATAAATTATTAGATTTCTAAATGTAATTAAGGACATAGCTACTTCAGCCTCTCAAAACACCCCCTTATAATTGCATTTAAATGTTTGCAATGATGTCTTCAAGACTCAAATATTTTGAGTTCATTAGCCTTATTATTTATTTATCAATTTTAAGAAATGTAGTAATGCTATTGCTGTGTATGTTTCAAATTACATTGCAGATAATTCTAAACAGCACATTATATACTAGATTAGGAAGAAAATGATATGTACAATAATTAAATCATATTGCAATTAAGAGGAAGCTAAATATGTTTCATTTAACTTCACCGTCTTAGCCCTGGTTATTGCGCAAGTTTTTTTTAAATGAGCTAAACATACAGTAGGAACAATGCTGTTTTCGACAAATCACAGAGCAGGAGAATTGCTTATTTTGCATTTGCTGGTTCTCAGAAACAATTAGAGGTGCAAATATATTGTGGAAGACAGCTAGATAGTACAGAATCTTCCCAGCTACTATCTTCTCTATAAGTAGATCCAAAACAGTCATTCAACTAAGACTGTGTGAATATGGCCTTTCCAATGTCTTATTTAATTTATTTTGACATAGTCAATTTAATTTGCAACTATATCTAGATAACGTTATGTCTACAGCCTCTAAAGGAATAATAAAAAGCAGGCCTCCATATAAAGCTTCTAAAGAATAAATAGATCAAAATATTTATGATCTCAGCTGAAGTAATGAGAACATTCCGCACAGAAGCCAACATTCCCATTGTTGGAAGCTAGGTCACTATTTTTAACTTTAACTTTAGAGAAACACAACACCTGCACTAAAGCAGCATGACCAGGCGGCTATGTTCCCTCTCCCCACCGGTTCACAATGGAGGCTGGTCATATGAAGAAGGCCTCTTGCATGTTGACCTTCTAATGAAGACACACCTCCTTCACTCCTTCTTTTGTGGTTGTCTGCTGTTAATCTTTTGCATAGGAAAATACATATATATGAATATATAACAAATTTAAAACTAAAAATAATAATTCCTGTAATTTTATTGCAGTGTTTAATTTCTTAGTTAGCTGGCTTGCCAGTCTGATGCCCAATTATTTGGCAATTTGAATTGTAACAGTTGACATACCATTGGTCACACTCCATTTGAGAATGCTCCTCATTATCAATAATGCATCTGCTATTCCAGAGTTACAGCATCAGCAGTGTTCATGAGCTGCAGCTTTGCTGTGGACTCAGGATCAGTCATGATCAGTGATGGGTAGCCTGGTACTGTTATCTGGTTGTTGATATCATTTAATAAAGCTGTAGAGCCTGCAGAGATCAAGGAAGCACTTGCACTAAGGCTGGTTCACTATGACCAGGCGACCCTATCTCCTCCCCCACTAGATCACAAGGGAGGCTAAGGGTTAAGTTATGCTGGAGGGTATCCTCAGGCAGACCCTATAAGGGGGTGTTCACATGAGAAATAAAGAGTATAGAGCAGCAGAAAACTGGATATCCAAGACCGGTGATGGATATCCGGTTTGCTGCTGCTCAGTACTCTTCCTCTTTTCATATTCTGTACTCTGTCTGGGAAGCACCCACCTTGGGATACACGGAAGCTAAGCACAGCTATACTCACAGCTGACACAAACCCCCACTAGCCAGATGGCTGCAAACACCAATGACCCCTGGTTCCTCACAGTAGGTAAGAGTATTACTTTCCTCAAAGCGCCCGGGAAGTGTCAGGGGTCAAATATAATATAAATATATATCCCATGTCAATAACGTATATCTAAGTCCATATGCAGCATAAGCCATCTCCTGAGCACATGACAGTATTTGCATTTTTTGTTCACATGGGAAAACCTATTACTTTGTAACCTCACAATAAAGTGGTACCTCCCTCTATTTTTGGTTATCTGTTGTTACTCTTTTGCATAAAAAAGACATACATATATAAATAGAAAAAATATCAAAGTACTGTAGAAAAAGAATAGTTCATGCAATTTTGTTGGTTGGTGTAGTTTGTCACATCTAGGCGGAGATGGCTTGCCAATCTGAAGCCCAATAATTTGTTGAGTTGAATTGTAGCTCTTAATACAGATGTAGCCAAACTTAACGTTACATGACCGCAGTTTACCCTGGTGCCGGAGGATTAACGCTGCGGGGCGTCCAGTCCAATCAGGAAGCATGGACCCCCCCATCCCCAGCAAGACCACGCAGTCTTTTTCCAGCCACCGCTCCGGAGACGGAAAGTCTTGCTATGTCCATATACTGTGTGTCATGTGATTTTTGCCCATTCAAGTTAGGTAGTGTTTCCCATTATCAATAGTACATCTGCTGGTCTGAAATTCCGGAGTTCCAGCAGCAGCGGGGATCATGAGCCCAGGAACACTGGTCACTGACCACCTTAAACCAGCTTTTTTTTTAAATCTATTTTCTGTTTTCCCTTTTTGTAAGTTGCCTTTTAGAGGCAAGAGTCGAGAACATCAGCTGATATAATTGAAAGTTGGAGTTTGAACTGACTTGTAGCGGGACATGTTTTCTCTCTTCTTTTTGAAGATCATCTGGTTGTTGATATAATTTAATAAAGCTGTGAGTCCTCCTCCCTCTCAAAGAACCATTGTGTTATTTCGTTCAAAGGGAGGGGATGGGCCTCCGGGACCTGCACAAGTCACACGGCCCAGGCCAGGTTATTGGAAAAACAAATACTGTAAATAAGTCAACATTTGTGAATGTATTACGTTACATATGAATATAATATTCATTAACTTTCTACATGAACTGTCAATGATTACTTCATTATAAATTGAGAACAATTGTCCTTGTTATTGATGTTATTTTTATAATAATATGGACTGTAAGAAACTTTCTGTAGACTTCCAATCATTCTGAAGTAATTAGAAAAACATCAATATTTGCCTAGAGATATAAACTAGTCCTTATGGATCACTTTGAGAATGTTATTTAGGAGGTTTTACTATTTTGTATAATTAGATACTAAAGGGCCTATGCACTAAGCGATGATAAAAAAAAATCGCCAGGCTATATAAATTGCCATTTTGACAGTGTTGCTATCATGCTATGCAGAAAGCCCTGAATACCAGTGATAGCAACATTTGCAAAAATGGCGAGTAGCCGGAGACGTGATGATTGACCCTCTGTAAATGGCTCACCTGGAAAGTTCTTTCTGCTGCAGAGAGATCGAGAGCCGCCTCTACCTGCGCAAATTTCGCCCGAAAATATTTTTTTTACATTTTAATTGTATTACTAGTGTATTGTACCAGGGGGTCTCCGGAGCAGAACCACGTTAATTTGAGGTCCAGGACCCCCTGCTTCCTGAGATAAGGCCCCGTTATGGGGTGCAGGTATCTCCTATGCATTTGATTCCCACAGTCATGTGGCGCGGGACATTTCAATGCATAGGAGATACTGACACCCCATAACGGGGCCTTTATCTCAGGAGCAGGGTGTCCCCGAACCTCAAATCAATGCGGTTCTGCTCTGGAGACCCCCTGCTACAATACACTAGTAATAAAACCTTAATTAAAAATGTAACACATTTGTTACCGTGCGGCTATCTGCTATGGTAATGAAGCTCCTTTAATGTAATTTTTATTAATAGTGTGCGGGAGCAGGGGGTCTCCTGAGCTGAACCGCTTTGATTTCAGCCTGAAGGATCCCCTGCTTCCCGAGTTACAGGCCCGGGTATGGGGCATCTGGTGTCGGTATCGCCACCATTTTTAAATCGTCTGCGTAACGTGACCAGGGGTTTTAAATAATGAGGGAAATACCGGCACCCCATATCTGGGCCTGTAACTTGGGAAGCAGATGGTCCCCGAGGCTGAAATCAGTGCGGTTCATCTCAGGAGACCCCTGCTCCTGCACACTAATAATAAAAATTAAATTAAAGCAGCTTCATTACCTTTGCGGATAGACGCTAAGGCAATGAAAAAGTTAAGGCACAATAGCAGCTTTATTGAGGGCAGAGGGGGTGATTGAAGCAGGTACTTAACCCTTCATTCACCCCCTCTGTCCCCAATAAACATTACAATATGTACTAACCAGCAATACACAACCCACCATCCCCTGTGCCCCCACATAAAACCATAATTTATTTTTTTAAACACAGGATTGATACCAAAGACCAGCGGGGGTCCCAGGGTGGTCCCTGTGGGTGTCCGTGGCTCTCCAGGTGGTCCCTGTGGGTGTCTGGGGGTCCTCAGGTGGTCCCCGTGGGTGTCTTTGGGCCACCAGGTGGTCCCCACAGATGTCAGGGTGGTCGTCATGGGTGTCTGGGGGCCCTCCGATGGACCCTGCAGGTGTTCCACCGTGGGTGTCTGGGGATCCTCAGAAGGTCCTCGGGTGGTCCCCGAGGTTCCCCGCTGGCCCGCGGTAACAATCCTGTTGCAAAAAAACAAATGTGGAAGACATTGCAATAAATACACCATCCATGCGGATTCATCAAAAACCTCCAATGGTTACAATCTGTTGACATATTTGTACTTTCCAATCTGCTGATTCAGCAATCCGTTGGCCGATTTTTTAAGAATCAACAGATTGCCGAATCTGAGGAGTGAATTGGCAATAATAAAATAATAATAATATAATAAAAAATGCCATCAGCAGAGATGAAGACTTTGCTCTCTATGCCAACCGCAAAGTAATTAATAAACAAGTTAAAACACAACACAACTTTATCCCGACCTGAAAAGTTTTAGTTTATGACAATTCTCTGCTGTCTATCCTTCAACCAGTTTTCAATTCCGGTGCAATTATTTTTATAGAGACCAATTTGCTTTATTTTGTATACTAAATACTAACCTCTTGTGTGGCACAGTATCAAAAGCCTTTGCAAAATCTAAGTAGACCACATCGACTGCATTACCCATGTCTAAATTCCTACTTACCTCCTCAAAGAAACTAATAGGGTTGGATTGGCAAAACCTATCCTTCATAAATTCATTCTGACTATTACTAATAATGTTGTTACCTATTAGGTATTCCTGAATATTATCCCATACTAACCCCTTCAAGTAACTTGGCCAGTATTGATGTCAGGCTTACAGGTCTGTAATTCCCCAGGTGCGATCTTGCCCCCTTTTGAAGGGAAAATTCTTTAGCGGCGTGAATGTAGTTGATTGGAGATTGAAGTCAGTTGTGACGGAAGTGACATCACTCCTGGCAAAAGAAGCCATCAGTGTTACCAGCTTCCACCAGGAGCAGTTAGCGCTGGACGGACAACACACACACCACCACCCCCGAGATCCGGGCTTTGTGTCCCGCAGCTCCGCCAGGGGGAGGAGAGAGAGAGGGAGTGGGGCTGGTCTGGTAACGGTGAGGAGGGGTTGAGCACGCCACATCCCCTCCCCCCCCCCGCAGCTCCGCGGCCCCACATCACCACATCCCCTGCAGCACCGCATCCCTGCAGCACAGCCAGTGGGAGGGGGGAAGAGCGCTGAGCGTGCTGTTGCTCGGATGGAGGGAGGGGGGACAGGGCTGAGCGTGCCGTGTCCTGTGTCCCATAGATTTGAGGGAGGGGGGAGAGCGCTGAGCACGCCATGTCCCAATAGCTCTGAGGTAGGGGGGAGAGCGCTGAGTGCTCCATGTCTATGTTGCTCTGAGAGAGGGGGGTGGGGGAGAGTGCTGAGTGCGGTGTCCTCAGAGGGGGGAGCATTGGAGAGCCTGGAGGCCATGCTGAGCGCACTCTCCACCCCAGCACCACACTGGCACACACACACTGACTGACACACACACACACAGTGACTAACACACTGAGTGACGCGCACACACACACACACTGATTCATGCGTGTACACACACACACTGACTGACGCACACACACACTGACTGGCGTGCACACACACAGACACACTGACTGACACGCACACTCACTGACTGACACGCACACACAGTGATGCACACATAGTGATGCGCACACACACAAGGAATTCACATTTACTTTAAAAATAGAAGTGCAAATACTTTTTTTTTTTTTTAAATATTGGCACCATGTCTGCTTTACACCAATCTTGTGCTACTGAGCCTGTGGAAATGGAGTCCTTGAATATTAAATGTCATGGTTTGGCTATAACTGAACTTAGCTCCTTAAGAATCCTTGGGTGCATGCCATTGGGGCCATGTGTCTTATTTACTTTAATTTTATCAAGCCGTCTATGCACTTCTTCATCAGTTAACCAATTGTTTATTAATATAGAGGTTGTGACTTTGTCCTTTTGCAATAGTTTTGCAATTGACTCCACCCGGGAAATACAGAGGTAAATAATTTATTTAAAACTTCTGCCTTTTCCTTATCTCTAATAATTTGCTTGCCCAATTCACACTGAAATGAGGCTACAGTATATTCTCTTTTCTAATCTTTTTGTTATTAAGGTACTTCAAGAACTGTTTAGGGTTGATCTTACTTTCTATTGCAATCCTTTTTTCATTTAACATGTTTGCTAATCTGATTCCCTTGTTGCAACTTTTGTTACATATTCAAATCTAAATACAATTTGCATTGTAGAATTGACATTTGAAGCATTGCGTCATGTTGTATACTGTACCTGATTTAAAAAAAAATTAAATTATGTGTATTTTTTATTTTATAATCAGTATTAATAAATATAAATAATTTGTTTCATATATTTTATTTTAGCAATACTGTGAAAATATTTCAATTAGTTAGTGAAACATCCATGTGTCAAAAACCTGTTTTTGTTTATTCATAGGGGGCTATAGTAGTAGTTGAGAGAAGTGCATATTCATGCTATAAAAGCCCTTTCCGATCAGATATGCAGGTGTACAGTAGCTATTCTGTAAGCCATTCTCGCATATCCAAACTATGGGGGCTATGTACTAAGCTCAATGGCTTTGCGTTCTGATTTGGCCAAAAAGCAGGTTCGTTAAAAAGTGAAGCCGGGGACGCGACGCACTAAGGCCTTGAGGCCATTTTTTAACGTACCTGCTCAAAATAGCTCAAAACACCCACAGCGTACGTGATGCTTTTTTCCCCTCTGCTAGCGTTCTTAACCTTTACGTACGCTAGCTGATAGAAAAAAAGCCACTTGTAACATTTGCATGGAGATTTGCCATCTCCATGCAAGGCTGTTACAGGCGATCGTACACTAAATAAAAACATTTTAATAATAGTGTACATGAACAGGGGGTGTCCGGAGCTGAATCGCATTGGTTTCAGGTCCGAGGACCCCCTACTTCAGGAGTTACAGGCCCCGTTATGGGGTGCCGGTATCCCCTGCAGTTTAAAGCTCCCGCGTCACGTGACCGGGTTATTTACATTCTGCAGGGGATACCGGCACCCCATAAAGGGGCCTATAACTGCTGAAGTAGGGGGTCCTCGGACCTGAAACCAATGCGGTTCAGCTCAGGAGACCCCTTGCACATCTACACTAGTATTAAAACACACATAGCAATAAACAATAATTCATTACCGTAGCGGCTATACGCTATGGTAATGAAGCAGCATTAATGTGTTTTAAATAATAGTGTACAGGAGCAGGGGGTCCCCTGAGCTGAACCGCATTGATTTCTGCCTCAGAGACCCCCTGCTTCCCGAGTTACAGGCCCCGGTATGGGGCATCGGAGGCCAATGTCGCCGCCATCTTTATAGCGTCCAAGACGCGACGTGGGCTCTATAAAGATGGCGTCCGCACTGGCACCGATGCCCCAAACCGGGGCCTGTAACTCGGGGAGCAGGGGGTCTCTGAGGCAGAAATCAATGCGGTTCAGCTCAGGGGACCCCAAAGAAGAAAGACGACACAGACGTGGATTTGTTATGGTTTTTTATTTTATGGCTTACCTGTGGATTGGTTCCTGTTCTTCCGGGTCGCATGGATTTCGGTGAGTGGACATCTAATGGTGAGTAAACAAAAGAAAAGTTTATTATTTTTACTTTTACAGGTTTTTATAATTTTTGATTCATGTCTTTATTTTTATTGTGCCTAATCACGTATTCTACTTTATCTACTGTATGCTCTTCTCCAGTACTGTCTCAGTCACAATGTACAGTACATTGTAGCACATTTTCAGATCCTTGTAAAAATATCCATACAAAAATAAACTTTTTTACCAGGAAGTAATACATTGAGAGTTACATCTCGTTTTCAAGTATGTCCTGGGCATAAAGTTATGATGACAAATACATGGTTACAAATACATAGTTACAATGAGTGAAAAGGGTTATACATTATATACAAACTACCAGATGGAGTCATTTCAAGGCACATGGCCTAATTAGCTGACTATTTAAACGGTAATGTGTGCAAAATGTTCATCATCACAGAATAGACAGTCACTACTGTGTATGTTGACTCATACATGCTGTTTTCAACTAATCTACTGTTTCTATATCATTCAGGGGTTGGCAACTCCAGTCCTACAAAACCAACAACATGTCAGGTTCTAATGATATCTCTGCTTCAGCATAGGTGGTTCAATCAGTATGTATGAACCACTGATTAAGGCACCTGTGATGAAGCTGGGATATCATAAAAACCTGACATGTTGGGTATTCTTGAGGAGTATTGTTGGTAACCACTGTTTTATGCAAAAGCACGTATATATACCTAGGTAGTAACCAGAAAAGAAAGAATACTAGCTGAGAGACCCGGCGTTGCCCGGGATGTGAACCGTGAATAAGTATGTGTACTGCTGCGGCACAGTTTATTCGAGCATTTGCCCGTTCTGTGCCGCAGCAGTAGCCTGGCGCGCGCCCGAGAGTGACGGGCGCGCGCCGAAGCAGCGGAAGAGCGCCCTCCGATCGGGGCGCTCTCCCTACCGCTGCCGGGTCCGCCGGGTCCCCCGGAACCCCCTGCCGCTGTCCCGCGATCGCGGGACACCAGGGCTCCCTCGGGGAGCCCCTGGACGCGCGTGCAGGGGGCGCACGCTCCCGAAGACGCGTGACCGCGCGTCTATGACGCGCGGCACGCCGAGGGGCGGCCACTAGCAAGCCGGGAAATCTCCCGGCTTGCGGATCTGGCCGCAGTGTAATAAACTGTGTCGCCAGTGTAAATGTTGTATGATAATGTGTATAGCAAAGTTTTAATGTCATGTGAATGTTATTTTTTTATATTTTTTCAATATTTGTGAAAAGTGTGTTTCTAAACCAACAACAGTAGAAAGCACATGTATATGAGTTGAATTTTGCTAAGTGTATGTTAGTTGTTACGGTTGTTAGTTCATAAAATGTTATTGTTGGAAAGGCTTGGTGAAAGATGGTTATGACCATTGTTGAGAGTAGTGTATTTCTGGTCCGCTTGAAGTGTGTGTTGTGTAAATGTTTGGTAAGAAAAGATGAGTGCAGTGTATTGAGTGTGTTTGTGGCATCACGGTGAAGGGGAGGTGTGTGTGGTGGGGTGAGGGTGTGTTGTTGTGTTTGTGCGTCCGTGTGTGTGTGTTGTAGGGGAGTTGTG
The DNA here is from genome assembly GCF_040206685.1 of Ascaphus truei. NCBI lineage: Eukaryota > Metazoa > Chordata > Amphibia > Anura > Ascaphidae > Ascaphus > Ascaphus truei. The sequence goes on from NC_134485.1 coordinate 62,376,633, forward strand.
TGGAATATGGCGCAGCATGCGTTGTGGTGTTTGTGGTGTGGGGGGAAAGTAGGGGTGTGTGGCAGTCTTATTTTGTGTGGCGTATCAGCACAGGAGGTTTGGGTGTGTGTGTGAGGCCTTCTGGCTGAGGGTGTGTGGCGTGGCTGAGGGTGTGTGTGTGCGCGTGTTGCATTTGTGAGTGCGTGAGTGAGGTGGTGTGTGGGTGACGGCATGTGTTGTGGCTCAGGGCGTGTGTGTGTGTGCGTGGTGCGTGGCTGAGTGCGTGTGTGTGGTAAGTGAGTGCGTGGCATAGGGCGTGTGGTGTGGGTGATGTTTTGTGAATGTTTGTTGTGTGTGTCTGAATAGTGTGTGTATGGGTTTTGTGTGTGATAGTTGTTTGTGTGTGGGGTGTGTGGGTGAGTGTGGGGTGTGTAGGTGGATGAATGAGTGTGGGGTGGGTGTGTGATGTGGCAGAATACTGTGTGTATGTGTGTTGTGTGTGATTCTTGCTTGTGTGTGTTGTGGGTGGTGGAGTGTGGGGTGTGTGGGTGGATGAGTGAGTGTGTTCTGGGTGGGTGAGTGTGTGGTGTGTGTGTGAGTGTGTGGGTGAGTGTTGGGGGAGTAAGTGAGTGTGTGGTGGGTAGGTGAGTGAGGGTGGGTTGGGTGTGTGTGTGTGTTGTGGTGTGGGTGAGTGTGTTTTCTGTAGTGTTGTGTGTGTGTGGGTGAGTGTGTGTGAGTGTTGTTTGTGTTGTGGGGGTGTGGGTGTGTTGTGTGTGAGTCGAGTGTTGTGTGATTGTTGTGTGATTGTTGTGTGGGTGTGTGTGAGTGTTGTGTGTGTGTGTTGTGTGTGGGTGTGCTGAAAGTTTGTGCAATAAATGACACACACGGCAGAATGTGGATTGTGTTGGGAATCAATTTTATTGGACCGAAAAGCTGATTTCCTGTGTGAGGTGTGGTGGCAGCAAAGGGTGTGTGTTGGTGCGCACATTTGGGGTGGTGGCGGGTTGAGGTGCAAGGGGAGGGGTGTTGCAGACTTGTAAATCAGCATGGTGTTGAGTGTAGTGTGTTTGTGGCAGCACGGTGAAGGGGAGGTGTGTTTGGGGCGGGAAGGGTGTGTTGTTGTGTTTTGGCGTCCGTGTGGGTGTGTGTTAAAGCGTTGTGTAGGGGAGGTGGGTTGAATATGCCGCAGTATGCGTTGTGGTGTGGGGGGTAGGTAGGGGTGTGTGGAAGTGTGGTTTTGTGTGGCGTATCAGCAGAGGAGGGTTGTGTGTGTGTGTGAGGACGTGTGTGGTGGGTGAGGGCGTGTGCCGTGGCTTAGGGCATGTGTGTGTTGGTGTGTTGCGTGTGTGAGTGCGTGTGTGTGAGGTGGTGTGTGTGAGGTGGTGTGTGTGTGGTGTGTGTGGTGCATGGCTGAGGGCGCGTGGCGTGTTTGAGGGCGCGTGTGTGCGCGTGGTGCATGGCTGAGGGTGTGTGGTGTGTGAGTGCGTGGGTGAGGGTGTGTGGCGTGGCTGAGGGCATGTGGCGTGGCTGAGGGCATGTGGCGTGGCTGAGGAAGTGAGGCGTGGCAGAGGGGTTGTGCGGGCACGTGATTGAGGGGGCGTGTGTGTGGCTGTTGGGTGTGTGGTTTAGTGTTGTGTGTGTTTGTGTGTAAGGGACACAGTGATCCTATATTGTTTTATGAAGCAGACATGTGTCAGGAGGTGTTCTTAAATGGAATGAGTGCTATGTTATTTTGTGAAGCATTGATATTGCATGAGGTTGAAGGTGAGGTGTTTTGGGCTACAGGAGGTGTTGGTGTGTTTGCAGGCTACGTGTGTGGGGTGGTTCGTGCGTCATCCAGGAGGTCTTGCGGTGTACACTGAAATAGTGCTGCGGCAGCAGGGTGAACTAGAGGTATGTGGTCCCTGGAGGGGGGTTGTGGTGTCCAGCGGGAGGTGTTGTGATTGCGTGCTCGGTGGGGGTGAAGGGGGGGTGCCGGGCGGGCTACGGGAGTGTATTTATTGGTAAGGGCGGTGTAAAGGAGTGCTTTGTGCGTACGGTGGTGGATGCGGGCCCTCCTGCGGTAGGGGTTGCGCTCCACGTGCGTGGTTGTGATGCGGGCCCTCCTGCGGTAGGGGTTGCGCTCCACGTGCGTGGTTGTGATGCGGGCCCTCCGGAGGTAGGGGTTGCGCTCCACGTGCGTGGTTGTGATGCGGGCCCTCCTGCGGTAGGGGTTGCGCTCCACATGCGTGTTTGAGATGGGTGCCCTCCGGAGGTAGGGGTTTGTGGCGTCGTCAGTGCGTTTTGTTGTATTGTTGCGGTTGTGGGCAGGGGAGGGTGCACGGGAGGGGTTGCGCTCGATGCGGGCTACAGGAGGCTGTGTTGCGGGCTAGGGGAGGGTGTGTTGTGGGCTCCGGAGGGGGGACTGTGTGAAAGTGAGTAGCAGAGTGTGTTGCGGGCTACTGGAGTAAGGTGTGGTACTGTGTGTGTGTGGGGGGGGGGTTGCGGGCTAGGTTAGGGTGTGTTGCGGCCTCCGGAGGGGGGGTAGTGTGTTGCATGCTAGTGGAGGAGATGCGGGCGTTGTTCGGTGGCGATGTTTGCTGGGGGGTGTGTGGTGTTTTTGGGGATGAACGTGTTATGTTGAGGTGAAGGGGAGGGGTGTTGGCAGGGTAGGCAGGAGTGTGTGCGGTTGGTAGAGGGGCTGCGGTAGCGGCAGAGGTGTGGTGTGTTCGGTGGTGGTGTGCATTGTTGGGTGTGTGGTTGTTAATAGGGGGTGGCCATCGGTGAGCGTGCGGTGTGTGGAGGTGATCGTGCGCTGTTGCAGTGGTGAAAACAATATATAGATAGGTAAGAGTGTGTACCTGCTTCCTTGTTTTGGTGGTATCAGACGGTGAGGGTTTTGTGAGAGGTGAAAGCTGTGAAGCGTCGTCTCCCAGAGCAGTGAGGGTTAGGTGCTGTGATGCATCGTCTCCCAGAGCAGTTAGGGTTAGGTGCTGTGAAGCGGTTCCCAAAGCTCAGTGAGGGCTGGGAGAGTGAGGCAGTGAGGTTGGTGTGTTGGCCGTAGGCCAATGAGAGGTGTGCGGGGGCGGGCGTGGAGCCAAGGGAGCTATGTAATTGGGCTGAGGCCGTGGTGTCAGTGGCAATGAGAGGTGTGCGGGGGCGGGTGTGTCAGGGGAGCAATGTGATTGGCCTGAGGCGGATTGGCCTGAGGCGGAGTGACGGGCCAAAGGTCCAATGCGATGGGCCGTAGACACAGGGACCGTAGACACAGGGACCGTAGACACAGGGAGACACATACAGACAGACAGGCAATGACACATAGGACACTTTGAGAAATATATAGTATAGATAAAGAGTGCACCAGGGATCAGTAAAGTAATTATATTACATTTGAAAAACAAAGATACACATAAGAATAATTACAATATTACACTTACAAATAGATAAACTTGATAAAAAAAAATACTATAATATTGTCATGGAATCTCTGAGATGGAACTTCACCAGAAAGTAGTAAGAATCTCTATCAGAGCCTGCCTACCATGCGTACAAAGACATTTAAACAACACATTCCGTGACCTCTGCACGTTTCGCAGTAAGCGTACTTCATCAGGGGTCACGTTCCATACCCTCAAACCAAAAGATAGTACCAGCACTCTCTGTCTCACAGCTATAGATATAGGCGAATACCAGTGTAGGGAATATGAATAATTTAATTACACTAATAATAAACTGAAAATATAGCAACAATAGCCAATACGCCAATGCAAGAATAAATATCACCATAGAGAAAATCAAAAATTAAAGGGGGTGGAGGGGAAAGAAGGAGAAGGGGAAAAAAAAACATGAAAGAAAAGGAAAAAATCACAAAAATGGAAAAAGGAAAGCAAACTAAGGGGGCGACGTTTCCAGGGGTGACCTCTTCATCTGGCCCATTCCCCCTGGTCCCAAAGGGTCCCAGAGGTACTTCCCTAAGCCTTCCCTCCCTACTGTCAAATAATCCCACACTCAGCTAATGATATAAATTCCATACCCTGTTCCATGAATGAAAACAAGCCAGAGTTAATTGATTGATTCGAGCACTTAATGTACATTTATATACAGATAAAAACATATAATAGTGCTAAATGTGCAATTGCAACAATTGCATAAATCGGAATAAAAGTGCAAGCAGTGCATGACGAAAGTGTATGAAAAACAATAATTATATTATAACTAAATACATATACAAAATGCTATAAATTATTCAATAAATACTAAATCTACATTTATTTCAATCAAATAAATGTATCTAAATATAGTGTACTCAGTGAAAATTACCAAGTGGATCGTGAATGTAAAATTCCACTTGGATTAAAATGATTATATTAAATGTGCCCATTAATATTGCACTAACATATTACATAATATCATATGACATATATTTACATAAACTAAATGAATAATGTTTAATTATACAACAAAGAATAATAACACATTAAAAGGAAGATTCATTTAAGAAAATCTAGTCATTAAGTCCCCTGGAAATTGAGTTTGACTGTATGTATCCAATATTGTTCTCTTTTAAGGAGACATTGATTTTTATCTCCTATCACTTATTAAATGGTTCCATTTCAAACCCCATAAATCTAACTTTACTGGTATAACATGGATGTTTATTTGTAAAATTCTTGAGTAAATGAGTCAATGTTTTATTTTTATCAAATAATTTAGGAATATTTGTATATATCTCAAATGTTCCAATATACAGTATGTAATTTTAAATTATGCTTAGTTTTGCAAAAATAGTAATCCACATTTGCACTGAATCAAATACACTGCAAATGTAGTAAAACAATGAATACTATTCTTAACCTTAACGTTTTGTTCTGAGACATGTTAAGTTCCAAATGTGCAAGTTTTCATGTGACTACAAACCTTGCATTTATTACATTTGTTATTCCCCACAATTTCCAGTTGCTCTCTCTTATCCAATTGATCAGTTTTGCACTTCTCTACTGGTTGGGAGCTAATAACCCCATACAGTTCTGTGCTTTGCTATACACAACTCCTGGTTTAGCTGGCAAAACCAGACTTAGAATAGGATCCAACCATAAAATATTCCTATGTTTAACTAATGATTTTTAAATTAAAGCATAAGCCCAAATATATTTGGGTAATGAACAATAGATAGTCCACATTTTTATCTCATCTTTGTTTACTTCAGTACACAATGTTGAAAGAAGAGAAGATGAAGATTGCTCACTAGTACTGGGCCTGTCCCTTAATTGGACTAATTATTTTAGACTTACAGTACAGATGCAGCGGTCATTATTTTAGCAAATCACGCGGTGTATACTTCGGAATACCCATGTCATGGCGCAGGATTTCTTCCAACCGTCCCGCCTTAAGACGCGAGTGTACAGTAGGCGAGTGCAGAAAATTGCATTTTATTGTTCTGGCTTTTAAACACCTGAAATTGACGTAGTGGCACATTAGCACAATACTGTACACATTACAATTCATTCATTTCATTGCATTTAATTGCACACAATCCATGAAATTCAAACAAAGCAACCACGATAAACTCGTGTGCCTGAGGCGATTGGCCGTGTTCATGCCGCGTGGAGTACAGCAGCGCACACGAAAACGGCGCCGTGATTTCTTAAAATAATGGCCGCTGCATCTGTAGTATGATATTTTAGTAAAGAGAGTCTCTTCTTCTTAGTTACCCTAGAGTAGGATGAATCAATGAGACTATTCCCATACCCCTTATGTTGAAATCTCTCTCTAAGAAATAGTCCTTGCATTTCAAATTGACAATTATCAGTACAGTTCCTTTTGAGTCTTAGAAACTGACTATAAGGAATATTGTCAATCCAGATTTTCCCACGAGTATTGTACTTAGTTGATCCAAAAAATAATTGACATTGGTTACTTTAAAATGAGTCTTAGTACAAATACAGTTCTCGTCAATATAGAAACATACAAAAAGTTAATATTGGTAACATGTTTTTCACTGCTGAATTTCAGATTGATCCCATTGGCATTAAGTTAAAAGACAAATTAAAAAAAAAAGATGTCTCTGCTTCATTCCAAACCACCAAAATGTCACTGATGTATTTTCTCCACAGCATAAGCTGACATGTTGGGTATTCTTAAAGAGTGTTGTTTCTAACCACTCTTTTATATAATAGCAGATGATATACATCTACAGACGAGCCAACGAGTATTCTAAAACTTGCCTTAAACTTGCCTTAAATTAGCCAGTTTACATGCTGGGTACATTTCAGTGACATTTCTGCAGAGGCTAATGGCCCATCGGACACAGTAGGGGTTCCTGGCAGTCCCATTCAGTTTGAATGGGAATGCCAGGGACCCCTGCTGTTAATCCGATGGGCCATTAGTCTGTCTGCAGAAATGTGTGAAATGTTGCAGCATGTACCCAGCATGTACCTGGGTCTTTTTGGAGATTGCCCCAGGTTTGTTTTAGAATAATCATCAGCACTACAGTATGTAATAACCACATAGGTACATTGTAAGATGTGACTTCATATCTGTTCCCCCTATATTACAAGTGATGGAGGATATGGAAGCTGAGTGTGGCTCCTTACCTCATTGTCTAACCCTCAAACCCCTGCAGAGGCATGTTATAATACGGCACATCCACATGGTCAGGTATTGAGAGGACATAAGGAGTGTTGAAAAATCAGTTCAGATGTCTGAATAGATCTGGTGGTGCTGTACAGTACTCGCCTGAGATGGTTTCTGACATAGTCATTAGTTGCTGCATTCTGCACAATATAGCACTACAGTATGTCACAATTCCAAGAAACATACAGCTGCAGCGGCCATTATTCAAACAAATACCGGCGCCGATTTTGTGTGCTCTGCTGTACTCCACACAGCATGAACGCGGCCAATCGCCCCAGGCACCCGCGCTTATCGCGATTGCTTTGTTGAATTTCATGGATTCTGTTTCTTTGAGTGCAATGAAATGAATGAATTGCAATGTGTACAGTACTGTGCTACTGTGTCAATTTAAGGTGTTTAAAAACCAGAACTCTAAAATGCCATTTTCTACACTCGCCTGCACTCGCATCTTAAGGCGGTAAGGTTGGAAGACATCCCGCGTCATGACATCGGTATTCCGATATACACAACGCGTGATTTGTTTGAATAACGCATGCTGCAGCTGTAGCTGAGAATCTGTAGGCCGATCCTCATGTGCCTGCTGCAGGGGTTATAGTGCACCAACCCAGGGGGGAACCTAAGGAGGGGTATGGGATTCAGCAATTCTTTGCATGTAAGAAGTGTTACAGTGGCGACACACTTTATTCTCATGTGGCTAGAGCCGCAAGCTGCGAGGTTTCCCGGTTTCCTCGTTTTTTCCCTCGGCGTGCCGCGTGTCATCGATGCGCGGTCACGCTTCATCGGGAGCGTACGCGCATGGCGCGCGTGCCCATGGCTCCCCGAAGGAGCCCTGGGTTCCTCTAATGTGGGGGATGGCGGTGGGGGGGCTCCGGGGGACCCGGTGGACCCGGAGAAGGGAGGGGGATGCCTCGATCGGAGGACCGATCTTCCGAGGCTCAGGCGCGCGTGCGGGACAACTCGGCGCGCGCCCGGTATCTGTCGTGGCCGAGACCGGGCAAATGTTAGAATAAACTCGGCCGCGACAGTACATCATATCTAAATTTGTGGTTTCATCACTTATGTATGTTATTTTCTCATAGAAGAGACAGCAGTGCATGCTGCAGATGCTGCATGGGCCAGACTTTTCCTGTCCTCTGCAATTGCTATTTGTAGGAGTTATATCCTTTCCACACTAGGTGACATCTGGCAATAGTATGTGATGGATTAACCCCTTATTCCTCCCTATGGCCATTAACCATGGGCCACAGGGAAGACCAGCGGGTGCAAGGTGTGCATAGAGATTAAAAAGGGGCTTTACTGGTCTTTTCCTCCATTCTTTTTTAAGTGATGTTGTTTTTTCCAATTAAATGTACTTTTACACTTAAAAATAAAAATTATCAGCTGCTGTACATAAAGTACGAATGGACTATATTTGTGTAACGGTTTTTTCCCCACCCTCTGCGAGATCTTGCCTTTACTGGTCATGTACTGTATGGTGCATATACCTGCTGGTAACAGGAGGGCTGGCTCATCCGACGATGGTAGTGGGGACACAGAACTAGGCTCCTGGGGCTCATACCCTACATATCTTTAGCAGTGCAGCGCCTCCATCTGCCATAGGCTCCAGGGAACTGAAGTTGATCTCCCACGGTAGAACCGATTACCTCTCATCCCAGTAAGATCACACACCAGGCCGTAGGTATAATAACAGGAACGGTTTATTGTCTGTACACCAATAGCAGTACACGGCAATCTTCTGCCCAATACCGTCTCACTCTCAGCTACCCACTGAAGGATGGACCTTCACTACGGGCCAAGGGCACCTGCAGCAGTCCCACCATTCCCTGCCCCTCTAGAAGTGTCAGAGGTATGGTCCACACTCACCCTCCCCTGGAGAGAAGAGGACCAGAGAAGGCCCAATAGTCAGGCTCTTGACTGTGTGACCTGCCTCTCTCAAGTGGGTAGAGGCACTGCTAAATTTGGGCGGCAACTGCTTTTTAGTACATCGGGAAGAGGGTACCAGGTCTGTCCCATGATTGGACATGCTCAGGCCTGATGTCACCTCCTCCCATGTCACTCAAGTGCAGCACCAGTGAGTGGGGAATACCCATATTAACTACTGGCAGGCCTGATCTTACCAGGGCTTACTACCAGGAGAAGGGTAGATTCGTAGCCATAGATGGCATGGCTACATTTGTATATTCTATTTTGCACTACAATTACCTATTACAGTTTGTATTGCGTGTTTTTTGCACTTATCTATTGGCTATTTATCGCATCAAGCATTGTTAATCACAAACTTGACTTCATATAATGTCATTGTCAAGTTTCTGGTTGGCAACCATATTGCCAATATTTATTAAATATAATGACTTACACATGTATGTGTTAGGTACTTATGAAGAAAGAATATAGGTAAAATACATAGTAAAGTACTAAATAATTAGTAATATTGTATGTAGCATTAGGGCTTTCTTGTCTTTTGTTGCATGATGCATAGCTCCGTGGCCCTTATAGCTTCTAGTGAGTTAATACATTTTTTTTGTAAAGGCAGATGCAAGGTTTCTATTACACTGCAATATCTGGCATCTTCATTAGAATATGGCTAATGCACACCAGTGGTACTGCCAGCTACCTGGCTACCGCTGTGTTAGCCATAATGAGGGTCCTAACAGCTGTTGTTTTTGCATATAATTAGCTTTGTGGATCTCCATTAACCCTCAGGGAAACTATCGTCAGTTATCAATTTTTGATAATGGACCATTAGCAGTCCTGACTTAACAAACCTGTGCAGATCTGGGCCATAGATTGTAAGCTCTTCAGAACCGAGTATACCTTTGCTTTTTGTTAATATTTGGATTGCTGCTCTTATCCCAGTTATTTGTACTTTCTTTTTCAGGCACTGCATACAGTGCTGCCCCTGTATAAATAAAATAAAATGATACAAACATACAGTACACAGTGTTCAGATTTCAAAGTGCATGTCACCCGTGGGTCCTCATGAAGGGCAGCAGACAGGTTGTGGATGAGGCTGGTAAATCTTACAGCTTCCTGTGTGGAAATATTCCTTTTGCTTTTCTTGCTTATTTTTCAGTAGCTCAATTGGCTCAATTTAAATACATGTACATTTTTGGGGAATGTAGAGAAAAATTGTCTGGACTTTGCTGGCAGCATTTGAAATAGTTTCAGACAGAAATATACTTTATGATATATACCATATAGGTCATAGTTGTGCACTGAAAGTGAATAGAAAGATAATATACGAATAAGGGTATCCGAAAAAATAATACGAACAAGGGTAATAATATACGAATAAGGGTAATATATGAAAAATTTTGAAGCGCAATTTCTTACATTAGAAAAAATTATGAATTGATTCAACCAAATAGTGGTGGGACACGGTGACTTTAAGGAAGTATTTAGACACAAAAAAAAGAATACCAAGGGGTCTAAGAAATTTAAAAATGCCAACGTTTGATTCGAATAATGAAACATTTCTGAATGAATGCAATAGCGTTTTAGATAACTGCTCATTTGAAATAATACATTTATTAATTGCACATAGAAAGCAAACATTGCAGAAGTTGGATAAGGAAATAATTATTATAAAAGATCAATTAGAGGCTTTTAGGAAACTGGGAGGATTTGTGGTATTAGAGGAAAAAGTCAAGAATAGAGTTGAGAGGGTAGCAAGGGTCATGGTCAGGAAACAGGAAAAGTTTTTCAGAGACAAGAAAGATTCAGAAGTGTGCTATAGGAATTGGAAAACTCATAGACAAAATAGTCCTAGCTTTTGTCACTGTCTGCCCTGTACCGTGCTTGTTACCCCATATATACTTTCGCTTTTTGCCTCACTGTTGTGGCCACTGGAATCCACTCCTGTGGTAGAGCCACCCTCTGATACCTGTGTGTTTCCAGTCTATGTAATAAAGGACTTTCTTTTGAAAGAAGTTGCTTTGTGGACTCCTCACTGACCCTACCTAGAGAACCGCCCTGCTACATATGGTGTTTGATGTGGGATAGCACCTCCCACGGTCAGTATAAGGAAAACACGTGAAGTCTTCCAGAATGAAAGTGGAAAAACGTATGAAGTGGTTTACTGAAAACAAGGCTGCAAAACAGCAGCAGCAACATTAGAGAGAGGATCTATTTTTCCTGCAGCCGACAGCCCAGCAGCACCAGATGCAACAACACGTGGAGCAGCAACTGGGAGCTACAGTACATTCATAGCAGGCGCCCATGGGTCCAGCACTCAGTAACCATGGCATCAATGACAAGGGATTTGGAGTCAGGTTGATGAAAATGGGACGAGAGGATGATTTGGAGGTGTTCCTTGTCATGTTCAAATGGGACTACAGTTTCCGGGTGATTTCAGGAGGAAGGGGCAGCCTGTCTGTCCCACACCTAACAGGAAAGGCAACGGCAGCTTACTGGGCCCCTGAAAACGCTGCAGCCCTGAACTACTCCACAGTCAAGGCTGCCATGCTGCATTGCTTGGGTCTGACCGAGCAAACTTATCAGCAGTAGATCCATGGTGAGAGGTTTCTTCCCGGTATGCAACCCCAAGCCCTAGCCAAAGGAGTGCAGGACCTCTGCTGGCGCTGACTAAAGCTGGAGACACACGGTTCCAGTGAGGTGCGAGAACTGATTTCCCTGGAACAGTTTGTCAAAGTTGTGCCCCCAGGAGGAAAGGAATGGGTCTGTTGGCATTCATCTATTACACTCTTGGAAGCCACTAGGTTAATGGAAAACTTTCTGGTCACAGAACTTTCTTGTCAGGGTGGGACTGATACTGGGAACTATCGACTTTTCAAACCCAAATCTTTCCCTTCAAAGTCATCTGCACCAGATAGAGGCTCAACAAACAAATTGAGACCGCCTACTAGGAAGTATGGAGACCCTAGTAGACATCAGCAAGGGGTCAAAGTTTGGGCTCCCCAAGGATTCACGGTTGAAAGCCCATAAAGGGGGAGGGAACCCAGGACCACCACATATCCTATAATAGGTTTCTCATATAATGAACCCAGTCACATGTTCCGGTATTGTCCACAAATGGATTGCAATTCTGCGTAATCCTATACAATCCTTAAAAGGGCAAGTAACCAAGCTACAGTAGAACAAAAATCCTAGTACCCTTAAATGTAGAAGGATGTCAGGTAAAGGGTTTGGTCAACTCTGGCTATAGTCAATCGCTGGTTCAGGAATAATTTATTAACGCAGCAAAACTTGGGGGTCAATTCGTGGCACACAGAATATATGCATGGGGATATCAAAGAGTACCCAAGTGCCACAATAAAACTGACTGAGGTGGGCACTCAAGGTTTATGTTGGTGGGAGTTGCTTAAAAGCTTCCATATCCAGTGATACTGGGCTGTGTTTGCAAGTTCTTTCAGTTGTTTGCAACCTGTGCTCTGCCCCTAAAGTCCTAATAAACTAAATATAACAAAAAAGAGATACCGGCGCCTAATGAGTCCAAAATGATGGAATCCTGGATATCCAGTAGAAATAGTTCCAGTCCCAAGATGATCAACAGTCTCTAAATCTTTGGGTGCTCAGATAGGACTTCATGCAGGGGAAGTGGAACATGTAATGAGAAAAGAGATATTTAGTGCAACACAGCTAAACAAATTATACAGACATAAAATTGCAAACTGGCTGGCACAAAGTGACAAGACAAACAGACACAACTAGACATACAACACTAAGCAAAGCTAATGATAAAAGTTAACTTATTTTAACTAAGGATTAAAATAGTAGGACGAATAATTTTTTCTATAGCAGTGAGTCACTAATGTATGAGAGTACAAGCAGTACAAGCGCTGAGTGCACTGTTTGAACGATCGAGGGCAAGGAGGTGCGGATTGCCGTTTCCTGCAGCTTCACTGGAGATTGCCAGGCTTTGACGTCACATCTGGCGACGTCACTACCGGTTCGCCACGACGGAGACGTCACTTTCGGTTATTGCCAACAAAGAGATACGGAAGGAATACAAGGCTTCCAAGACACCCTGCGGACCCCAAAACACGTTGCTACCAGCCTCCATTGACTCAATGCGATTTTATATCTGCCGTCCTGTGAGTGTTATCTAGGTTTTAACCCACCGGAGCGGCGTATCAGCTATTCGTCCTACTATTTTAATCCTTAGTTAAAATAAATTAACTTTTATCATTAGCTTTGCTTAGTGTTGTATGTCTAGTTGTGTCTGTTTGTCTTGTCACTTTGTGTCAGCCAGTTTGCAGTTTTATGTCTGTATAATTTGTTTAGCTGTGTTGCACTAAATATCTCTTTTCTCATTACATGTTCCACTTCCCCTGCATGAAGACCTATCTGAGCACCCAAAGATTTAGCGACTGTTGATCATCTTGGGACTGGAACTATTTCTACTGGATATCCAGGATTCCATCATTTTGGAATCATTAGGCGCCGGTATCTCTTTTTTGTTATATGCTGTCTATTCTGATTGTACTGTCAGTTTATCACCAGCCTGCCTTTCTACCATAGGGCTCACCCTCAGAGTAGGGTCAATTGTTTAAATTCCCATTAGCGCTATTTCACATCACCTTCCTTTTTTTTCCTAATAAACTAAAGCAACTGGGGTAACACTTGGGGAATTGTTCCCTTTTACAGATCCAGCGTTGTATCCTTCCTGGTTCTGCCCTAAACAAAACAATAGGCAGAGCAGGTTAGAGAAAAAAGAAGTGCACCCCAGGGAGTAAGTATTGGTATGGTACAAGAAACAGAAGAGGCCCAAACTAATCAGGTCGGTATCTCCCAGTGTGTGGGAAAACAGGGAATAGATAACGCTCCCTTAGTAGAGGCAGAGATATTAATTGGATTCTCAATTTCTGGTGGAGCAAAGGAATGACAATTCCTTGGGCCGGATATATGATCATGTGGCAGAAGTGAACAAAGAAATGATAAAACCCCAGTTGGCTGCTATTTTCCTCCACTTTGAGTTGCATGCTGATCTCTTATATAGAATTGATAAAGATAAGTAAACTGAAGAGAAACATATGCAACTTCTAGTACCCAGCCCATATCGGAAAGAGTTGTTACGGCTAGCGCATACTCTTCCATGTTCAGGCCACATGGGAAAGGAAAAAATCCTAGCACGGTTCCTGGCACGATTCTTTTGACCGGGGATTTACAAAGAGGTAGCGGATTTCTGTGCCTCATGCCCAGAGTGCCAGATAGTTGTCCCAAAGGGTGACATTCAAGCTCCTTTGGTATCTATTACAATAATGGCGTCTCCTTTTGAAAGGATAGGTGTTGATATTGTTGGTCCCCAGAAGAAAAGTTCTACAGGATATACATATATACTAGTTATAGTAGATTATGCTACCAGGAACCTGGAAGTTATTCCTTTGAGAACAACATTTGCTAAGGTTATAGCTACCAAACAAATTAATCTCTTCGCCTAGCTTGGGCTTCCTAACAACATTTTAACAGACCAGGCAACACATTTCATATCCAGACTCATGAAGGACGTCTGAGCTCTGTTATGAACCTCTGTTTTATAATCCTCATCTCATCAAGTGCTTCAATTAAATCCTTAAGAACATGTTAAGGAGGTTTACCTCCATAAAATTGGGATAGACAGCTTCCAAAACCAAGACGGATCCTGGATTTGGAAAAGGAAATATGGGAAGAACAAATCCCAAGGAAAGTCTTGTACAATATGTGTTGAATCTAAGGGAAAGGTTAAATAGCCTAGGAATGTTTGCACAGGAAAAGCTAAGCGAAGCACAAAGGCAAAAGAGATGCATAAAGGGGCCCTGGTAAGAAAATTTCAGCCAGGAGATACTACTTCTTCCGGCTACAGAGTTTGAAGTTACTGGCAAAATGGCAAGGCCCCTTTGAAACAACCGAAAAGTAGGGGATGTGAACTATGAAATATTACAGCCAGGAAAAAGAAAAACAGATTTATTAATTTATTGTGTAAATCTTTTGAAGCCCTGGAGGGTTCAAGAAAAACTGTTTATTGCAGTAGGAGATAGGGAGTTAGATTTGGAGGCACAGGCAGAACCCGTACAAAAAAATGTCTTCTAGTATCCTCAGAGGTAGACAGCCCATAAGGAGATCCACATGTAGACCTTGATCTCTTTTTCCAAGGAACCGTCTCAGTGTTGTCCCCTTGGCAAACGTTTTCTCCATAGCTCTGCATTGGGTGAGCAACCAATGAAATTGGAGCAAGAAGTTGTATCGTGCTCTCACAATAATACACATGCATTAAAGTCAAATGTAACGTTTGAATTTTGGGGGGATCATAGAGATCTAGGCACTTACTGTATGTAAATGAATTATATGTGCCCAAATGTATTTATTATGAGATGTTATTGGATGTAAATATTATTGATAAGGTTTGACCTCCAAATTAAATATTTTATTCCTCTTTAAAGTAAAATATCCCCTTAATAGTAAACAGATTAATAATTAGGGATAATTATAAATAAGTGTTTTATATTACATATAATGAAATGGGTTGTCATATAATTTTACTGGTTTTCATATGATATATCTATTATTATTTCATTAGATATTTGGAAATTGTTTTCAATCAAGAATAAAGTAGTCTAAAGAGTTGATAGGATTAAATATGGACACTACATATAAGGGACTTTAGATCTCTACAAATGAGAACTGCGGAGGAAGCAACTGGCAGTCGTGAAACATTTAGGGGCCTATGCAGAGAGCAGCGAATTTTAAAAATGGCGAATTTAGTAAAAAGTAGCTTTTTTGGAGAGTTTTATTCTCCATATGCAGAAAAGTGCGAATTCTGCTATGTTTAACATGGATGCGTGTGGCGAGTTTAAATTGGCGAGATGCGCGCTTCAGAAACGTGTAAAAACAAATTTGCGCCTTTTTTTTCCCATTGCAATGGCCGCGAGCGGCAGCTTCTTGCCAATTTTTTCTGGCGAGGCAAAAAGGAGACAATCGCGCCATTTTATTGGCGCGAACAGCCGCTAGATGCCGTTCGCGGCTCTCTGCATTAGGATATTTTTAAAACTGGCAAGATTGAGGTTCTCGCCAGCCGCGAGGCGAGTTTTACAAATAGAAAAGAAAAATTGGCGCGTTTTTCGGAACTCGCCATTTTCTGCTGTTTTCTGCGCGATTTTCTCCAAAAAATAGCGAATTTCGAAATAGCGCTGCTCTCTGCATAGGCCCCTTAGTGTTAGCTGTAGACCGCTACGGAAGAAGTCCCAAACTGCATTGCGGTTGCCTGAAACATCGCATGGGAGGTGGAGTCAGAGGAGCGGCCATGAAGAAAGGAAAAAGCAGGGACGCCGTGCTGTCCTGGCAGACAGATGCCAAAGGAGCAATGGATTCCCCATAACGTCTTCATGATCTATGATCTGTGATCTATGTGAGACAGATCAAAGGAAAATTGTTTTGTTTTTGTTCTTTTGTTGAGTGCTGGAACTTTGTTTATTATTAACTTTTTTGACACATTATGATGGCATATGGGTGGTTCCTTTACACCTCATTTATCTCATTTGAGCTCTTTACTTGTGGAGTGCTGTTCCTTTCTTCTCTATTCAACGGAATTGTGTGTGTGAGATTCTAATTTGATAAAAAGTCGATTGGATGTTAAAGAGCCAATAAAACCATTGGATTTTTAAGATTTACGTGGTAGCACTGAAAATTCTTCTTGAAAGGTTGTAATCAATACTTAAAATATATGAGCGGCTATTTTACAAGAATACATCTTGTGAGTGCACACACAGAGGAGAGGTTGAAACTATTTATTGATTTTTTTTTATAGACAAACTGTATTGTAATCTCTCTTATTTCCCTATGTAAAAAACGACAACGAGGGAGTCTACAGCCTGTAGACACCAAGTAAAGTGTGAAGAAAACTAAGATATTAAGTCAAATCTGAGAACAAGAAACATATTATAAGTTGTAGATAGAAGTTTGCAGAATTATTATAATCGCATATATCATTCCCTTTTCATGCTCCCATTTCTTCCCACTTCAGTTGTACTTTGGAGACTCAATTTAAATCTAAGTTCAATGACTTGACTTAGGTTAGCATTTTCACAACTGACTTAATTTATGGCTAAATACGCCAAAAGGCTGTAAAACTGTACTTACACACAAGGACCATGAATTTCTACTGTGATGGAGAAGTAAATCTAGTCCCCCTTTCCTAACATTGTGAGATGCTGTGCAGCAGAATATTACTTGCTTCTATTGTAGAAGCTGCCACAACATTTAGAAGGTTGCATTTTGCCTCTTGCTTGAGCTGATGGAAGGGAAAATTATGGTTCAATTGCAGGTCATTTCGTTTTCTGCACAGTGTGGTAGAATTACAGATGTGGCCACTTACCCTGCATGCCACTGCTAGCATCTCATGTACAGTGCTAACTTTGAGACAAATCTTCCTACACAGCTTTGTCTATGGATTTAGTGCAGAAACTTCTTCTGAATTGAATTTGGTAACAGGAGAATAGAGTTGTCATTAGCCTGCAAAAAAAACAGATAAATCAACAGCAGATATGGCATGCATACAGTATCTAACATACCATAAGTGCCATATTATATGTTATATTCTGTGCCACAGGGTGACTGTGAGCATCATTAATTTCAGTTAACCATCTTTGGATATGCTTCTTTATCAGGCGAGTGCACCAAATCAGATGAGCAGGAACTCTGGGACAGTATTGCATCTTCTAAAAAAATTAAAAATTCTAATGATGAAAAGCAATTTACGACACTTGACTGGTGAACCTGTCTTGCTTTAGCAGTACTATCCTGATCACCTTGCTCTTCCTCAATGTTGATGCCTATAAAGGGGCAGAGTAGTCGTACTGCTTTACAGTGTTAGAAAGTTTGCTTGCAAAAGCTTTCCCTCTTGGACTTTCCCTAGGTTTAGTACCACTAGTACAAATAGCAGGTACAATCAGGGGAAGAAGAGCATTTGGTGGATTGCCGAGAACAGGGCAGTATATAGGTTGATGCTCTCTCTTTCCTACTGTGACAGGTGTGTTTAAATGTACATTTCTTCAGTACAGTTCTCATACTCTGTTTAGGCTTACGGTAGCTTTATGTGTGGTCATGGCTGCAGATGTTCTACCAGGAAGAGTGCACTTACGCTGTATCTTACACTTTGTTTTGGCTACAGAGTTCTAGGTCCCTTGCTTCCCCAAATCCACATGTGGCCTAGTGGTCAATTGCTGCATTACACGGCTGTTCTGGGAATTGCCCATGTCAGAGTTAAAGTATATGATGTATGGAAAGGCTCCATAGCTGGACAAGGCTCTTTCTACACACCAGTCAGTCATCGGATATTTGTATATGCTACCTTTCTAGCTACATTTGTGAGTTTTCATTTTTTTTTTAAACTACCTGCACTCACTTATATCTCAATAAATTGATCTGCAGCATGGAAGTGTTTTCTGTGCTTACAGTATGTTCTTGTATTGTATTGTATGTCTTTATTTATATAGCGCCATTAATGTACATAGCGCTTCACAGAAGCAATACTGTACATGTGGTAATCAAAAGATAACAGATAATATAAATAACAGATCATGGGAATAAGTGCTTTAGACGTAAAAGTAACATTAAGGAAGAGGAGTCCCTGCTCTGAGGAGCTTACACTCTAATTGGTAGGTAGGGAGAACGTACAGAGACAGTAGGAGGGAGTTCTGGTAAGTGCGTCTGCAGGGGGCCAAGCTATATGTATCATGTGTTCAGAATATCCACAGTGCTATTCATATGCTTCTTTAAGCAGGTGGGTCTTAAAGGTGGATAGAGAGGGTGCTAGTCGGGTACTGAGGGGAAGGGCATTCCAGAGGTGTGGGGCAGTCAGTGAAAAAGCTTAAGGCGGGAGAGGGCTTTAGATACAAAGGGGATAGAAAGAAGACATCCTTGAGAAGAATGCAAGAGTCTGGATGTGTATAACGAGAAAATAGGGCTGAGATGTAAGAGGGGCAGAAGAGTGTAAATCTTTAAAAGTGAGGAGGAGAATTGAGTGTGAGATGCGGGATTTGATCGGAAGCTAGGAGAGGGATTTCAGGAGTGGAGACGCGGAGACATATTTAGGAAAGAGTAGAGTGATTCTGGCAGCAGCGTTTAGGATAGATTGTAGGGGAGACAGGTGAGAGGTAGGAAGGCCGGACAGCAGGAGGTTACAGTAATCAAGACGGGAGAGAATGAGGGCCTGAGTCAGCGTTTTAGCAGTCGAGCAATAGAGGAAAGGGCGTATCTTTGTGATATTGCGCAGGAAAAAGCGACAAGTTTTAGAAATGTTTTGAATGTGAGGGGCGAATGTGAGAGAGGAGTTGAGTGTGACCCCTAGGCAGCGTCCTTAGGCTACTGGGTGAATGATTGTAGTTCCAACAGTAATGTGGAAGGAGGTAGCAGGGCCAGGTGTGGGAGGAAGTATGAGGAGCTCTGATTTAGCCATGTTGAGTTTAAGGCGGCGGAGGGCCATCCAGGATGATATAGCAGAGAGACATTCAGAAACTTTGGTTTGTACAGCAGGTGTAAGGTCAGGTGTTGAAAAGTATATTTGTGTGTCGTCAGCATAGAGGTGATAATTAAACCAAAAGATGTTATTAGGTCACCTAGAGAGAGTGTGTACAGAGAAAAAAGAAGAGGTCACAGGACAGAGCCCTGGGGTACCCCCACAGAGAGATCAATAGAGGAGGAGGAGGTGTTAGCAGAACAGACACTGAAAGTACTATGGGAGAGGTAGGATGAGATCCAGGATAGAGCTTTGTTCCGAATACCAAGAGTATGGAGAATGTGAAGGAGAAGAGGGTGGTCCACGGTGTCAAATGCTGCAGAGAGGTCGAGTAATATGAGCAGAGTGTAATGACCTCTGTCTTTGGCAGCATGGAGGTCGTCAGTTATTTTAGTGAGGGCTGTTTCCGTGGAGTGAGCAGTGCGGAAGCCAGATTGTAGAGGGTCTAGGAAAGAATAGGTTGTTGAGAAAATGGCGAGAGAATACAAGACGTTTAAGGAGTTTAGAGGCAAAAGGCAGGAGGGATACAGGTCGATAGTTAGAAAGACAGGTAGAGTCAAGCTTGCTGTTTTTGAGTAATGGTATGACTGTTGCATGTTTGAAGGAGGATGGAAAGGTTCCAGAGCAGAGGTAGGAGTTAAAAATGTGTTTGAGCATTGGGATTATAGTAGGAGCAAGAGGTTTTATGAGATGGGAGGGAATGGGGTCAATAGGGCAAGTGGTAGAGGGAGAAGAGGCGATCAACAGCGACACATCCTCCTCTGAGACAGTGGAAAAAGAGTCAAGGAAGGCAGGAGGAGAATTAGGAAGAGGTGTAGGATGGGAGGAAGAAACAGAGGGGATGTTCTGACGTATGGATTCCAACTTTTTCTTAAAATAGTCAGCAAAGTCCTGAGCGGAGATGGAGGAAGGAGTGGCAGCTGAGGGTAGTTTGAGTAGAGTATCAAAGACAGAGAACAGTCGGCGTGGGTTAGACTTGTGCATGTTGATTAGTGAAGAAAAGTAGGCTTGTTTAGCTTGTGAGAGGGCAGAGTTGAAACAGGATAGCATAAATTTGTAGTGAAGGAAGTCTGCGAGAGTATGAGATTTCCTCCAGAGGCGTTCAGAGGAACGAGTGTAGGAACGCAGCATGCGCGTGTGGGAATTTAGCCAGGGTCTAGGGTTAGAAGGGCGAGGGCGGCAGAGAGAAAGCGGGGCATGTAGATCAAGAGTGGAGGACAAGACAGAATTGTAGTTCCTGACCAGGCTGTCAGGGTCTATAGCAGAGCTGAGAGAAGAGAGGGAGGAACGTAAAGTGGACTCAAAGTCAGGTAAGTGAATAGAGCGCAGGTTTCTGCAGAACCGGGGGGGTAGATGGAGGGGGAGAAGGGGAGAAGCAAGATAGAGAGAATGTGTGAGGATGATTTGTAGGGGTGTTTTTTAGTGCAGGGGATATAGCTGTGTGGTGTCAGAGGACGCAGTAAGAAAGGAGTTCATGTGAACAGAAGTGATGAAGGAAGGAGAGATGGAGATATATGAATAGAGTTAGAGACATACTGAGGCTGGTAAAAAGAAGTGCATAATTTGAGAAGAAGTGAAGTCACAGCAAATATAAATGGTAAAGGCAGCATCCCATCAGTAATGATGCAGTCTGGTATAGATGATATCCTCCTTTCCAGCGCAGTTAAAATGCAGGAATCAGGGCCAGATGGGGGTGTCCACTTCCTCACTTCTTTTGAACTTCCTTTTAATCTTCAGTTGTTCAGTAGTCCTGCCACTTATAATGGGCCACTTGGACATGGGCTGCAGGCAGACTAGCTGTTCTGACTGGGTTAATATGGGCCTAAGATTGTTTCAGTTGCATATACTAACATACACACAGCAAAGAGTGGAAGCAGACAGGATTCAGATATGGGATATTACCTAGGAGGAAAGTTATGAAGAAGTGGGGACAGGACCATTTTACATTTAAGCATGCATATAAAAACACTGTCCAAACTGGACATTTCTAACTGTTATTACTTTTATGGGGAATGAACAGTGGTAAATTTGCAAAAATATATATTGCGCATTGCCAACTGACTTTTGCTGTATTTATAGATTTATAACACTGGTGTAAGTCCTTATATGTGCACTTAGAACTTTGACTTTTATATATTATTTATAAAAAAAGATTGAGCAGGCACACCAGGACTTTAGAAAAATGAAAATAGTTTATTACAAACCAATCAACGATACAGCTCAACCTGAATCCCACAGGTCTTAAAAAAGGCTTCTGTGGTGAGCTGAAACGTTCATTGTTTTGTAGTAAACTATTTTCATTTTTCTAAAGTCCTGGTGTGCCTGCTCTCTATTATTTCCTATATTCCAGTACTTTACGGTTTGCACCCCGGCAGGACACCATCATTAGCGGAGTGCCACTATATCTTTGTGTGCATTTGTGTGTATACAGAATGTATATTTATTGTAAGCAGGGGAGTAAGGGTATACAAAATACAGTAAATACTGGCACTGACAAGTAAGAAATCAAAAAGTGGGTTTATTTAATCCATAGAACATCAAGTATCATGACGTCTCTGGACCTTCTTCAGGGATGCTGTGACATGCCCCAACATACAGTTAAATACAGCATTTGGTGCCAAAACCAGGGGACAAAGGGGGCGTGGAGTGGGTGTATACAGTAAAAAGAAGGGGGTTAAAAACAAATTGTATTAACTGCATACAATCATACCATAACAGGACAGCAGAAAATGTGCAGAATCAGAATATGGATGATCATAAAGACTATTAATACTGTATCATCTGATAATCTACTGTATGTCATAACTTCACATGAGTAATAAAACTCTTATAAAGCACATGTACATGTCATATATTACTACAGTAAATGCTATGCTCAAGGGTAATACATTAAAGTACCATAAAGAAAAAGTATGTGGTATAGGATCATACACAATGTGTGGTTTGTCTTACACAGCTCTGCATATTCAATTCTAATTGTTGTGTTTTGGGATTGCTTAATTTCTTGTAATTGCTACATTAATTGTTTTGTCTCATCAGATATTTTTCTATCCTGTATTTTGATAGTGATTCCTCCCAGTTTGTTCTGCTTTTTTAACTACAATCTTCAAAAGTTCTTCATAATCATTTGTTAAAGTGTCCCCATGCATTTTGAGAATGCTGAAGTGATTCTTCAGTTCTGGTTGAAATTCTCTGCGGTTATAATTGAGATTTTTGATGTTGATTTGTTTTTGTCTTCATTTTAATCAGTTTTCTTTTTTCCAACTTTGCATTCAAATGTAATCTGCAGGGAACTCATCAGTGATCCCTCTTTGGGGCCTATGCGGTAAGCGT
This sequence comes from Ascaphus truei, assembly GCF_040206685.1. Classification (NCBI taxonomy): domain Eukaryota; kingdom Metazoa; phylum Chordata; class Amphibia; order Anura; family Ascaphidae; genus Ascaphus; species Ascaphus truei. The sequence goes on from NC_134485.1 coordinate 62,399,008, forward strand.
TCATAAGCCACTTATCGAGCACGTATCGCCGAAAACGCCTACTGCTATTCAGTAAGCGTCGATAAGTGGGCGATAAATGACTGAACCGCCGAAAAAACATTTGTTAAAAAAAAAATCGCCGAGTGAGCCATCGCCGCTTTTCGGAATGTTCATAAACTCGTGCAATTCTAGTTGGCGCGAGTAGGTTATCGAGGCCTATCGCGGCTCTAGAATAGCAATTTTCTCCCCAAATCCAAACGCCAGGAAAAGTTGGCCTGAGGGTGGTGAGAAGCTGCGATGAGCGGCGAGACGGGACTTAGAAAAACAAATGCATATTTCCTGCATCAGATTGATGCCGGGGGTCTCCGGAACTGATACCCATTAATATTAGCACCGGAGACCCCCAATGCATTGCATGAATGCATGAAAAATGCATTTACAGGCAACTTCATTACCTTAGCGGCTAACCGCTAAGAGGCAATGAAGGGGTTAACCACCAGTTCCAAGCTTATTGTGGATAGCGGGGGTGGGTGAAGGTGGTATTTGGCCCTTAGTGGATGTTTAGCCCTTGCGGGGGGGGGGGGGAGATTGCGGGTGGAGTTAACCTAAAATTAATCTCAAAAAGCCTATTTTCCTTGATTTCCCCAAGAGAGTGCGGCCATTTCTGCCCAATGTATATGATTTCATTTCAGAAATAATGCAGAGCATCAGAGAATACCACGTCAAAAAAAGCTAGCAGGAGCAAGAATACTTACCACACCTGCATTCATTACATATTTTGAGACATGTTAAAAAAATAAAAATAAACTCTTATAATCACTAAGGATATTATATACATATCTGACTTTTTTGCAATGCAGCTATAAGTATCCCACAGAGTTGTTTAACATACAGAAGATATGATTGCAAAAATAAAGCATTTTTCTGCATCATTAATAAACCAAAAATACCACAGTTAAAATACGTCCATCTGCATATAATACCACTATTGTCTTCTTTCTATCAATCTGCTATTTTAATCCTAATAGAAAATATTTCCTTGTTATTTTTCTTCACATAATTAGCTAAAAAAAAAATAACCTTTCTGCACATGGTAACTGTGAAAGGATGGTACATTGCGGAATTCTTAGAATCAACCCACTGCTTTCACAGCACTCCGTCATCTTGTACACACTGTTGTTTACTTTGTTTCAGTATGATTGTCATCTCCCTGGTTAGCAGCTTTGAATATATTCACTGGTTGTTCAGTCTCCGTGACATTGAGGTGCAGCAACAAAAGAACATGTTTGACAATAAACAGCACATCAGGAAACACAGTTTTTAATGACATTTTATGAAAACCATATATACAAATAAAGAAGAAAAAAAACAGGTTCATTTGTGCAATTGAATTAAATGTGTTTACTTTGTAACTGGATTATATATAATTATATGCTACAGTTTAATAAGGTTCAAATGAATTCAATACAAAATCCAAACGAATGTCAATGCTCATATTAACTATAAATCTCTAACAGTAATACAGTTTCATTTTGAATTAACACCATTGCTTTGAAGCTTATAGGGGTCCATGTTAAAAAGGACAAGAAGCACAAGGTGACACACTGTGTGCTCATTTGCATGTCCCTACCCAGAATCCTTAGCAACAGCGGAAGCATTGTATGCTGAGAGCAGGACCGGCTCGGAGTTTGGCGGGGCTTGGTGCCGGTGGAAGAGCACGGGGCCTCTTACCTTTTCTGGCATCTCCTCCTGCTCCTCATCTCTGCTACATCGAGTTGCCGTGGGGTTATGTGATTCCGCATTGTCATGGCAATGCATCACCATGTGATTTCAAGGCAGCATTTGACACCGCGTTGTCATGGCGACATTGCATCGTGTGACGTCGTGACTATATTCGATGTCGCATTGTCATGGCGAGGCGTCGTCACAAGCCGGAGATGAGGAGCAGGAGGAGAAACTTACAGCTCCGGAGAGAACATTACAGAGGTTCTGTGCTTTCCCCCAGCAATCAGTTTATATTGTGGGGAAGAGCATGGGGCCTCTGTAAGCATGGGGTTTGGTGCATTATATGTTGTAACACACAAAATCCAAGGGGAGCATGGGGGAGAAACAAAAAAACATTTAAGTGCAGCAGAATGGCAACGTGGAAATAAAAGCCTCCAAATGACTTGGCTCTAATGAATTGACTACTTACAAGATGTAAGAGTCAAATAGGCAGGGTTGACTCAAACAGTCAGTGGCAGATGGGTGGTGCAGTTTTCATCAGAGTGGATCAGGTCCTCAGGATGAAGTGCCCCAATATTGAGAGAAAGAAACTGGCATAGCACAGATCACTCAAGGTATAAAGATTTTATAACAATAAAATAATGTACTCACATTCTAACATTCTAACACTCTAACATTCTAAATTACACGATTTGTATTCCAGGTCATGCCGCATGATTTCGTCAAACTTTCCCGCATTAAGACGCGTGTTTACTAGTGTTTTTATCGGGTGTAGAAAATGGCATTTTAGCGTTGTCTGCAATACCGTTGAGAAACTCAAGTGGGCGATCGTGAGTTGTTGTCTTAAAATCTAAAATTCTAAGTGCAATTCAACCTGTCTTTTATTGCCTTACAGTTCTGCAAGTGTGTGTGTGTAATTGTAATTTGAAGACTAACGTTACGAGTTCATATTGTATACTGTAAATGGGAAAGAAGTCCTTTCGGTGGCTCCTTAGCCATACACAAATCCTCTAACTGTAGAAGATAAAAAATATGAGCACACACAACAAATAGTATTTTTAATGAATTAAATGTTGTATTTGTACCAGATAATAAAGGGAAAAGGAGTAATACAAAAATACAACGTCGCCTCTTCTTTTGAATATAAAATATTTATTCCATGCATGCGTGTACAGTATGTCTAATTGGAACCTGGTTGAAACGCACATGTGTGTATGTCAAATTGGAACCTGGTTGAAACGTATATGTGTGTCATCACATTTATGCACATGTGTGTATGTAATTTCGTCACGAGTCGCTAGATACTGTATGTGCTAGACCCAATCATTTTTGACTGAACCACCTGTGCTCAAGGAGGGATATGCTTAAAAGCTGCACTGTTGGGGTTCCTTGAGGACTGGATTTGGGAACCACTGTGCTAGACAGTAGTACAGTACTATTGTTAGTGTATCTAGATAGTCAAAAACACTTTTATTTTAATATATTTTATTTATTTATTATTATTTATTTTATTTTCTAGATTTATATATTATTTTGTACATACTGTACAGTACTGTATTCTGTACAGTTTATCAATGACACATTTTTATATACTGAAATGCCCAAATTAACTTTAGGTATACAGTAGTACTCCTGTAAGTGTATAGACAGTAAAAACATGAACACCCAAAAAGTATATTTAAAGAATAAAAAGTTTTATTTGTACAGGAGAATAAAGGAAAAAAGAATAATACAAAAATACAACGTCGCCTCTTCTTCAAAATTTACAATCTTGTCTTTTTCTTCTTCGTAGTGGTGGCTGCTTCTTGGACATCTGGGTCTGGAAAGACAGAGACAATATCTATATTATCAATCGCGCCATACATTATGGTTAAAATATGCCTGCATCTTCTATAGAGTTTACAGCATGAGCTACTGTATGCCAAGAATCACAGATTTATTGTAATTGGCTACTCATACAGGACTAATTTAACCATTGTGTATTATTGCTGTTACAGTATACTAAGTGTCAGACTTCAAGTTGGTAGTGCCACAACAATGTTACGTTCTATTGGGGAAAATGTTACTGTGTATCCTCGGCTAAAAGGAGCTCTAATCAAATTGTATTCAACAAAATGATGCATGCTAACAATAAGCATTAGGTTTTACTAGAGGTTTACATTAGGTTTTGTGGGGTTTGGGGGGGAGGGAAGGGATTTGTAAGGCTGCGGTCCCAGTAACTGCCACAGCGCACGGCTCGGCGTGCGCTGTGCATGTAAGGACCGCCCCTCAATGGGGCTGGGCCCAGTAGTCACCTTCACGCTGAAGGTGCAGCCGCGCCGTACTGCAAGGTTTTTTCAACTCAATGAAATTGAGTTCAAACCTTGCGACGGAGGCGTGGCCACGCCTCCACCGGCAGTTCACCCAATGAGGGTGAACCAGCCACGTGACGTGATGGCCACGCCCTGCAAATCCCCGACTATGCCCCCTCCCGTTGCAAGCTTTCCTCTCTCCTGGAGACCGCAGATCGCGGTTAGTGCTGTGCATGCGCCACCCCCTCCCCCTCCCGCCGGGCGCGTGTGTAACAGACATGACTGGGACCGCAGCCTTATGCATGGATTGGAGCACTGAGTCTTACCTAGCAGTATTGTTGTGAGAGTTTCCGGCACCAAGGGGGGGGGGGGCTTCCTGCAGGGTGTCTCCGCCCAGCTCCAGACATGCAAAATACAAAACAGAAATAGAAAAAAATTATTATACCATGCCGCCAGTACAGTTCATTGTTAAACAGTATATTCTATTTTCTGAAGGGGGGTTGGAGGAGACAAAGCATGCATTGCATGTGCTACTGCACAGTAGGAATAGAAGTTTACAGTACATTAGATTTCCCTGGATGTCTGAGATTTTGGGGGATAGAGAAGGTAGCCCATGACTGGAGAAGAGGGAATTTTATCCAAACAATTTCCAAGAGGGAAACCTTCTGGATATTTACTCTACAAACATTAGCTCCATTAGGTCTTAATATAGAAATGGAAATTGCAGCCTTCCTCTAAAATTCTGTCTACAAGCTCAATTTTATATCTAATCTACAAGAATGTTTTATAGGTTTAATTGTCAGACAATGTGGTCCTTTTTAATATTTATTAGAATGTCTTTTTAAGGATTAAGTACACATCTCTCTTATTATTTTAAAATGCTCCATATAAAAATAATATGTATAAGCTTATAAGTCTTAATAGTTGTGGGTCATTTGGCAGCAGTGTGAATATAATATGCACAGACCAGCAAGCACAGTGTTAAGACACAACGAAGGGTATGGAATAAATAGTTGGGAGGAGTCAGGATCGGACTGCTATAAATCGACTGCATTACCACCCATTATGACATCACCGAAGAAGCCAAACCTGGCGAAATGTGTTTGATGTTGATGCTTTTTGAAAATTTGGAGCCACCATATATCTGGGAATTGTCATCTGCCCAATCAGCATCAAGAACCAGCGGAGAGACCGGCGCATTCGTGGTGCGGAGACGCGATCAGAGAGGAACAGACCAGACTGTGCACAAGCCTGGGGAGGCCTCTGACTGCCGTGGGACTCTGCCAGTAACTGAGGGCTGAAAACGGGTGACTACAACAATATCCCAACATGGAGAGACTGCTTCAAGACACTTAAAGCTGCTAAACCAAAACACTCCTTTTGTGTTTGGGCGTTTGTGAGTGTATTTTTATCTTTATTATTTTATTATCATTAAACGGTATTATGCTATGCCTTTCTCCATTTAATCTTTCAAGATACAGCAGAAAGGATATAGAAGAATACATGCAACGAGAGCCAAACACAGGCAAGTGTTAAGTTCTCTAACTTCAGCTTTCTACTATTATCCATAGTGATATCAACGTATATTATACCACTTTTTTGTGGTGTGTGTTTTTGTTTTTCTGTCTTTCTCCCTATATGCCACGGAGAAGAAGCAATAATACCACGCGCTGGAGGACTTTATTTTTTCTGATGTTTCATGTGTGGAGGAGTTTGAATAGCCTCCTCGGACTCTAGCTGCGGGACTACAAGTAATTTTATTGCATATATTTTGTCTGTACTTTGTTATTAGGTTTGGCGCCGTTTCACCCCCTTTTTTACTTTACTGTACTGTAGTGAAGTCTGCGTTTACTGTATTCTCCATTTTCTATATATATTGTACATTTGTAATTAGACATGTATTAGACATATGTGTTCTGTCTTACGTATTATAGTTATATACAGTATATATAGTATGGCTATACTGATATGGTTAAATATCCTAAATATTTAAATAATGCATCACATGATGTTTTCTTCAAATTACTAATTTATTAAGCCCTTGTCTAGAAAAAAAGAAGAAAAAAAGAAACGGTTCTGCCTTTTTTTTTTCAGACTTGAAATTCACACTGGTAGTGTAGTCATTTTGGCCAAATTGCCATGAAGGACTTATCACACGTTCGCATGCGTGTTAAACCGGTCAGAGAACAATAATGAATCTGCCGGGGGAGGTGTCGATAAGCAGTTGAATGCATTTTTCTTTGTGAAGGGGGGGAGGTGCAACTCACTTTGCCAGACCTAGTGTGCAGGATTAAACTATATACTGTAGTTCAAAGAAATCATTTGAACAGTTTTACAATCAAAGTTCTCACAACAGTACATAAATACCATGGGTGTGTGTCTTAGATATTTCCATAAACCGTATGTAAAGCAGACCAAGCCTAGAAAAAGGTGAAGGTTTTCAATATTACAGGTATACTGTAACCTCCCCCCCAAAAAAATTTTTTTTTTGAGTATGTAGCCTCATATAGAAATAAAAAGTAAGTGATTTTAAGAAGGTATAAATTGATAAGATATTAAAAAATGCATCACACAATGTTTTCTTCAAATGACTCATTTATGAAGCCTTTGTCTAGAAGAAAAGAAAAACAAAAGAATCGGTTCTGCCATTTTTTTCCTTCAGAATTGACATTCACACTGGTAGTGAAGTCATTGTGGCCAAATCTCCATGAAGGAATTATCACACGTGCGCATGCGTGTTAAACTGGTCAGAGAACATTAATAAATCTGCCGGGGGAGGTGTCAATAAGCAGTTTAATGCATTTTGTTGTGTGAGGGGGGGAGGTGGAACTCACTTTGCCAGACCTGGTGATCAGGATTATACTGTATACTGTAGTTCAAAGAAATCATTTGAACAGTTTTACAATCAAAGTTCTCGTAATAGTACATATATACCGTGTGTGTGTCTGAGATATTTCCAGAAACCGTATGCAAAGCAGACCAAGCCTATTAAAAACATGCATCACACAATGTTTTCTTCAAATTACTCATTTATTAAGCCCTTGTCTACAAGGAAAAGAAAAAAAACAGTTCTGCCTTTTATTTTCTTTACTTCAGACTTGACATTCACACGGTAGTGAAGTAATTTTGGCCACATTTCTTAGCAGAATTAATAAAACATGCATCTACTGTAATTATACTGCAAAATGCAACGTCATTGATAAAATAAAACAGTAGTGATGATAATAATGTAAAAATGTATTGAATATGAAAACATAGCATCATACTGTAAAGGTTATGTATAAAGCTCACAATTATTCTCTCCTTCTCAATAAAAATTAGATTGTCACTTAAATTTTTTATCCTAGCTGGATTTTTAAATCAGATTCACAATGCGCAAGCAACGTTTAAAAAAAAAAACGATATTAGAGTTCCATAGAACATCCTCCTTATCTTTTGCCGCTTGATGTCAAAGTTTCTTCTGGGGAAAAAATGAGTGCATGAGTACAAGCATTGATACTGTATGGCAAGCATACTGTACATACTGTACACCAAGCATGTCAAACTCGCAGCCCACGGGCCGCATGCGGCCCACAACGAACATATTTGCGGCCCAGCCCAGTGGTTCCCAATATGTGCGCCGCGGCACCCTGGTGCGCCGTGGCTTGCCTAGAGTGGCGCCGCGATTATCCCTCCCCACCATCCCTCCTTCATGCCGGCCGGGCCGCAGGGGATTGGATGAATGATGATGTAGGGGGCGGGGATTAGAATGCCGGCCAGGCTGCAGGGGATTGGCTGCAGGCAGAGAGGAAGCCGGGGGCGGGGCTTCCGCTTTGTGCAGAGCACACGGTGAGTGTGTGTGTCTGCCTTCCCGCTACTGGCTCCTGTGGCTGTGCGGTGTCCCGTCCCCTTCTGCCCCGGGTGATAGGAGAAGGTAGGAGGGGTGCTGGGGGGGGAGTTAGTTGTACATATGCCTGTCCTGCACGGATCGCATGCCTTTCCTCCTCCCCCCTCTCTCTCCCCCCAGTCACTCACATCCGTCGCTGCCTCTGCTCTCCACTGCTCTCCTGTGTGTGTATCTGTGTGTGTATCTTTGTGTATCTGTGTGTATCTGTGTGTGTATCTGTGTGTATGTGTGTGTGTGTCTATATCTGTGTGTGTGTGTGTATGTGTGTGTGTGTGTGTGTGTGTGTGTGTGTGTGTGTGTGTGTGTGTGTGTGTGTGTGTGTGTGTGTGTATTTGTGTGTGTGTATTTGTGTGTGTGTGTGTGTGTGTGTATATCTGTGTGTGTGTGTGTGTGTATATATCTGTGTGTGTGTGTGTGTGTGTGTATATCTGTGTTTGTGTGTCTATATCGGTGTGTGTGTATATCTATGTGTGTGTATCTGTGTGTGTGTGTGTGTGTGTGTTTGTGTGTGTGTGTGTATATATATCTGTGTGTGTGTATATCTGTGTGTGTGTATATCTGTGTGTGTGTGTATATGTGTGTGTGTGTGTGTGTGTGTGTGTGTGTGTGTGTGTGTGTGTGTGTGTGTGTGTGTGTGTGTGTGTGTGTGTGTGTGTGTGTGTGTGTGTGTGTGTGTGTGTATATCTGTGTGTGTGTGTGTATATCTGTGTGTGTGTGTGTGTGTGTGTGTGTATATATCTGTGTGTGTGTATATCTGTGTGTTTGTGTATATCTGTGTGTGTGTATATGTGTGTGTGTGTGTGTGTGTGTGTGTGTGTGTGTGTGTGTGTGTGTGTGTGTGTGTGTGTGTGTGTGTGTGTGTGTGTGTGTGTGTGTGTATATCTGTGTGTGTGTTGTGACAAACGCCCCCTCTTTTGTAGTGCTGACGTCTGTCTGGGTTCTTCCCGACACAGTCTTCTAGGGTTAATTATACAACAAACAGGAACATGCAAAGTATTACGTTGCTTAACTCAGGCTTCTGCCTGCTTTATTTTCATCCAAGAAAAGTACTGCAGCTTTAACAAGTGTAGATTAGAGGTACTCAGATACTTTCATTCAGCAGTTCTCATTTCAGTGTTATAGTATTTCCCACACTGTTATTTCAAGTAAAAAGAAACCAAATTATAAACAAAATCCTATCCCTTTCAGGGATCTAACTACACATTAGAATCAGTCTCTCTAACAGCTGCTGGCCAACTAACCTGGTTCCCCAGCTTAAAACAATGCCCTCTCATTTAGGGTCACTTAGATACAGCACAGTCTTTCAGCAACAGCAGTAAACATTTGTTTTTGTCTTATCTGTTCGTGGTGGGAACTCGGTCCCAAGTGTCCAGGCAAATCCTCTGGTACTGTGATACTTGGAGGGGCCGTCCACCCCGAAACTGGAAACAGGGGAGCAGTGATACCCCCAGCCTCCAGGCTCTAAGGAGAGAGAGTGAAATGCAAAACCTTTCTGTTCTAAATACCTGTGCATGTGATTAGAAGAGCAGGTGAGGGAGAACTAGAGCCATTGTAATCTGTGGTCTGGATTTTCCATCCAGCTGCCTGAGTTAATGGGAAGCTGTGGAACGGATCATTTTTAACTATTCCTGCATTTTCTGACCTAAAATGGGGCAGAAAGTTGCCTAACATCTTTGGACTATGTCACATATCCCCCTCCCCAGCTCACACCTACTGGGGTGAGCGTCCTACCTGAAATACTTGAGCTAACTCCTCCGTACAATATTAAGTATTCACATGACACGAATATGAACTTTTTCCACGGCAATTATGGACAATAGGTTTCGTCATAAGAGACTATACTTGGCAAACATATTTTGTTGCTCTCTATTAGGGAATTATTTTGAAAAATAAGTGTCTAGCACACATTCTTACAACCCAGGATATGCTAAATATATTCACAAAACCAGACAATTTCTATTATCTCCCTGGGTTTTTCTACTCTAGAATATAAACCTCATTATATATTTACCAACCGAAAAGGGCATTTTTATTTTTTTTTATATTGTAAGCTACCACTTTTTTTTTTTTTTTCTTATTCTACAGCCTTGTAATCTTAAGGGCCATCAACCCTGTATATTAATTTGTAGTTTAGCTACATTTTCAACACAGAGAACCAATATAACATTGTAATATTGACAAAATGCTTATTCTAGAGGCCTAATATACCTTAACTACAATAGCTTATTTGCATAGTTAAGTGTCCGTGACATAGTCCACACGTGTAATAACAAAAAAATATCGGTCAATTCCCCAAACACATTTTTTTTTTCTTTGACTTCCAGTCCATTACATTCCCTGACTTTATTTCATAGACCGCTGCAACCTGCAAATGACTGGACTGTTTCTTTAGCTTCTGACGGAACTCTGGGGCTAGATAGTCTTTGTCTTTATATTGTGGCCCAGGGTGGCGAGATCCGGAAAAATTCAAGGCCAGCGTTGACCTTCGTCGCTTTTGCTTTGCAACCTTTGAACCTTTATGGTACTTCTTACTGCCATGTATTTTCTCACGACCATCACTCACAGATATTTGGGATTTCCCCTCTGGGGCAATTATATGGTACTTAGAAGATGAAGCACTGATTACCTTGATGGGGCTCTCACTAACTCCGGCTGTACCCTGTGGCATTTTACCTTTGCAGCCGGCAGGCATGTAGTCTTGGGCCACTCTTTCCTGAGGCCTACATTTATTCAGGCGAAAGTACCGCTGGATAACCAGTGACGCCTTTCTCAGGGTTTGATAGCGAATCCTGTTCTGTGTCATCCTAGTCAGAGACTGGATTTTTATTGTTGCTCCTTTCATAATGAAGAACCTGTTTCGTACCATGCGGGCACGGTAGAATAATTGAAGAACACAGGCTGCTTTATTCCGGCGATTAAACTGACGAATTTTCATCCCTCTGTAGGCAGCCTGTAGGATGATAGTTGCTGCGCGTTTACGCCGATAATTTTCTCTTTCCCTTCTTCCTTGGATAAGAGCTTTGCAGTGCTTCTGAATTATTCTAATGCTTTTCTCCTTTTTCAAAACGTTAAGTTCCTCCACGAGAGAATTCTGTTTTGTGCATACATGTCGCAATTCTGTTCTCAGAGCGTCCATTTCTTCCTGGTTCTGGCTCTGAGTGTGCATCAATGCATTCTGTAGTGCTTCCTGCACTTCTAATTTTTCCTGAGTCAACTGTTTCTTTACTTTTTCTGCTTGGACAGTCAAATCTGAATTTTCCAATTTCAGACTCTCATTTTCTTGCTTTACAGTCTCTAACTCACTTAGGGCAATCTCATGGGTTTGCTTCAACATTCCCAGCTCTGTGTTCAGACCGTGGCCCTCCAGGCGTGAGTTTTGCACCTCTGTGCTGAGTGCGTGAACCTCTTGTAGAGCTTTCCCGTATTTCTGTTTTAGGATAGTAATTACGGTGTTGGCCTTTTCCAGACTAGTCGTCACCTCTTCCAGCTCACTCCGTAAGAGAGACTCTGTTTTCTTCAAAGCCTCGTGCTCTTGTAAAGCTGGAAGTATACACCTCTGTAACTCGGCGTTCGCTTCTCGCACCTTATTGTTAGATTCTTGCTCCTTCTTCCAACATTCTCGCTCCTTCCCCAAATCCTGCCACAGGACTTCATAATCATGGCGGGCAGCTTGGAGTGCAGAAACCAAAGCCTCTTTATCCTGGTTCAAGGATTCAGCTTCCCTTTGCTCCTCCTTTTCCTTTGCCACTGTTCCCGTGACAATTTTGCCGGTCCCTCCGGTCTGCAGCACAGCTCGGCGCCTTTCTGACGCATGTCCTGACAGCGCAGGTTCAAGTGGCTCGGTCACTTCCCCTGTGACTTGAGGAACAGTTTTCTTTTTCTTCTTCTTTCTTTTTGCTTTATTAGCTCCAGAGATATCAGTGGTACTGGGCACACACTCACTGGTATCAGATTCCACATCTTGCTTGCACTCACAGGGCATTGCTTGCTTTTGCAGCTGTTTGTCTTTGAAAATTTTGGGGCACACATCTTCCATGTGACCCACTTCACGACAGGCCCAGCACACCAAATTCACCTGTAGGTACGGCTCTCCTCCAGGGGCCACACACGAATCGTCGTCATCATCATCATCATCGTATGGCCTGAAGGGACACTGTTTTGCATGATTATGTACATTACAAAACAAACATTTCACGTCGGCCATTTTAGAAACCCGGCAGGGACAATTTGCTAGCTGCAATTTCACTCACTTCAGCAACTTACATACAGCACTTGCTAGCTGCAAATGCACTCACTTTAGCAAAAGGCATTAGCTTTACAAACAGCACTTGCTAGATGCAATTTTTCTTCAGCAAAACATTTTGGTTTTCTGTTTGGGTTCAGGGTGCTATTGCATCCACACTTTGCACATTCTCTGTGTATGCTAGAAGCACAACTGATATACACAGTGGGACAGACTTTACTCATAGCATCTGTACTTTATCTTCGGCTGGGCGGCCATTTTAAACCCCCGCATTTATTTGCAAACCCACAGACTTTTTAGTGTCGACCCGCATTCTCCACCATATGTGACAAACGCCCCCTCTTTTATAGCGCTGACGTCTGTCTGGGTTCTTCCCGACACAGTCTTCTAGGGTTAATTATACAACAAACAGGAACATGCAAAGTATTACGTTGCTTAACTCAGGCTTCTGCCTGCTTTATTTTCATCCAAGTAAGGTACTGCAGCTTTAAGAAGTGTAGATTAGAGGTACTCAGATACTTTCATTCAGCAGTTCTCATTTCAGTGTTATAGTATTTCTCACACTGTTATTTCAACTAAAAAGAAACCAAATTATAAACAAAATCCTATCCCTTTCAGGGATCTAACTACACATTAGAATCAGTCTCTCTAACAGCTGCTGGCCAACTAACCTGGTTCCCCATCTTAAAACAATGCCCTCTCATTTAGGGTCACTTAGATATAGCACAGTCTTTCAGCAACAGCAGTAAACATTTGTTTTTGTCTTATCTGTTTGTGGTGGGAACTCGGTCCCAAGTGTCCAGGCAAATCCTCTGGTACTGTGATACTTGGAGGGGCCGTCCACCTCAAAACTGGAAACAGGGGAGCAGCGATACCCCCAGCCTCCAGGCTCTAAGGAGAGAGAGTGAAATGCAAAACCTCTCTGTTCTAAATACCTGTGCATGTGATTAGAAGAGCAGGTGAGGGAGAACTAGAGCCATTGTAATCTGTGGTCTGGATTTTCAATCCAGCTGCCTGAGTTAATGGGAAGCTGTGGAACGGATCATTTTTAACTATTCCTGCACTTTCTGACCTAAAATGGGGCAGAAAGCTGCCTAACATCTTTGGACTATGTCACAGTGTGTATATATCTGTGTGTGTATGTATATCTGTGTGTATGTGTGTGTGTGTGTGTGTGTGTGTGTGTGTGTGTGTATATATATCTGTGTGTGTGTGTGTGTATATCTGTGTGTGTGTGTGTGTGTGTATATCTCTGTGTGTGTGTGTGTATATATCTGTGTGTGTGTGTGTGTGTGTGTGTGTGTGTGTGTGTGTGTGTGTGTGTGTGTGTGTGTGTGTGTGTGTGTGTGTGTGTGTGTGTGTGTACTATATATCTCTGTGTGTGTGTATATCTGTGTGTGTGTGTCAGGAATTGTCGTCCTCCGCACTCCCCACACAGAGCACTCTCTCCCCTCAGGGAGTCCCTGGACACACAAAACAATCCTGCCTTACCGACCTCTGCGGCTCCTCGCCTCTGCCGCCGT
>NC_134485.1:62752654-62753871 GCF_040206685.1 Ascaphus truei
AGTTTTGGATCCTCTCCTGATAACTAAATACAGGTAGATGCTCCCCACAGACTAAACTGGATGCCAGTTCTGCCAGTCTTAGCACTACACTACCACTTAGCTGGGACACAATGTATTTCATTATTTTATATATATACTAGCTGATATACCCGGCGTTGCCCGTGATGTAATGTTCTGGCTCCCCCATCCTCCACCTCAACTCCCTTCTCCCCCTCCACAGCTGTTCAGAGCTGCGCACCCCTCCCCCCACTGTTCACAGCTCAGATTCCCCCCCCCCATTCAATGCTTTGTTTCCCCCCTCCCCCGTTCACAGCTCCGTCCCCGCCCCCCACCCCCCCTGTTCACAGCTCCGTGCCCCCCGCCCCGTGAGGAGCTGTGTCGGCAGCGGGTGGGGAGGTGAGGCGCTGCTGAGAAATGGTATGGTGAGGGAGAGGCGGCTGGAGGCGGCGGCGGTCCCCCTTCCCCCCTGCGAGGAGCTGTGTCGGCGGCTACACTACCCGCATGCTGCTACTGGCCGGGGCTCGGGTGAGCCTGGTGGATCCCCTGGGGGGAGGTGAGCGAAGAGGTGTGTGTGTGTCAGTTGGGTGAGGCCGAGGGGGAAGGTGTGCTGCGGGTGAGGAGAAGAAGAGAGTGGCAGTTGGGTGACGTCATAGAGCCACCAATCTGATTGGCCAGAGGCTGAGGACCAATCAGATTCACCACATCTAGCACCAACCTCACAAAATTAAATTTTATATATATACTAGCTGATATACCCGGCATTGCAAGTTATGTAATGTTCTGCCTCCCCCATCCTCCCTCTCAACTCCCTTCCCCCCCCTCTTCACAGCTGTTCAGGCTTCCCCCCCTTCTCTCCTGACTCCCTCCCCCCCCCTCTCTCTCCTGACTCCCTCTCTCCCCCCCCCCCCTCTCTCCTGACTCCTTCTCCCCCCCCTCTCTCCTGACTCCCTCTCTCGCCCCTCTCTCCTGACTCCCTCTCTCCCCCCTCTCCTGACTCACTCTCTCCCCTCTCTCCTGACTCCCTCCCCCCCTCTCTCCTGACTAACTCCCCCCCTCTCTCCTGACTAACTCCCCCCCCCTCTCTCCTGACTAACTCCCCCCCCCTCTCTCCTGACTAACTCCCCCCCCCTCTCTCCTGACTCCCTCTCTCCCCTCTCTCCTGACTCCCTCTCTCCCCCCTTCTCTCCTGACTCCCTCCCCCTCTCTCGACTAACTCC